>NW_016944012.1:4282-7855 GCF_001483705.2 Eufriesea mexicana | reverse complement strand
TCCGGAGCCAGCAGAGTATACTAGATCACAGTAAACCGCAGAAATCGGCCGCATTGCAGTGCACAGCAGAAAGGAAGAAGATATCCTACCAAACCTGACCAAACATAACCAAGCCAAACGTAGTTAACCCCAGCCTAACGTGCCTAGCCCACTGTTGCTGGCACCTCCACCGCCAATCAGGGCATATTATGGGAGAGTAGAACGCAGAGATCCATAGAACGGCAGTGTATGATGCGAAAGTCAAAGGCATCCAAACCAAATGGAAACAGACATAACATGACCAAACGAAACCTAACTCAACGTAATCAGCCGCGGCTGACATTTCTGGCATTCCCAGCGTGAAGCAGGGAATATTAGGTCGCAGTAGGGAGCAGAAATTCACCGAATAGCAGTGTACAGCGCAAAAGTCAAAGCTACCGCCCCCCAACCCAACCAAACTTAACATAAGCAGACGTAACGTAACCCAACATGACGTGGTACGAAAGACAATGCTGGCCTCAAGAGAGCTAAGCAGAATAAAGCGGAGCAATGCGGTACAGTGATATCGCCAGATTAGCAGTGTATAGAAAAAAGTAGAAGATATCCTAACATATTCTGGCCTAACCTAACCTTATCGAACGTAACCAACCACATCCTATCGCGACTAACCATCGATTGCTGGCCTCTCCACAGCCATGCAGTACATACTAGAGGAGAGTAGAGCGCGGAGGTGCATAGAGTGGCAGTGTATAGCACGAAAGTCAAAGATATCCCAACCTAACCCAAACAAACCCAGTGTATCCAAACGTAACCTACCTCGACATAGCGCGCCGCGGCCACCATTTCTGGCATTCCCGGATCAAAGCAGGGAATATTAGATCCATGTAGAGCGCAGGAGTCCAGCGAATAGCAGTGTATACCACAGAAGCCAAAGCCATCCTAACCAAACCTGGCCAAACCTAAGTAAGACAAACATAGAATAACTAAACCTAACAGGTTGAAACCATTATTGATGGCCTCCGCAGAGCCAAGCAGAAGGTATTAGAGCAAAGTAAAACGCAGAAATCCGCCGAATGGCAGTGTATAGCACAAAAGTCAAAGCAGTCCTAACCAAACCTAACACAACATAACCTAACCGATCGTAATCTGGATCAACCTAACGAGACGCGGCCTCTACTGCTGGACTCCAGATGGTCGAGCAGGGTATAGTAGAGCGGCCTAGAGCACACAAATCCACCGATTGGCTGTGTACAGCACGAAAGTCGAAGCTACCCACTAACAACCTAGCCAATCGTAACATAAACAAACGTTACATAGCAGTAGGTAAGAGTCCGAGAGCACTGCTGCTGCCCTCCCTAAGCCAAGCAGAGCATATTAGAGCACGGCATAGTGCAGAAGCCCACTGAATAGCAGTGTATAGCACAAAAGTCAGCGCTACCCAATTCAAACCTCGCCAAACCTTCCCCAGTCAATCTTGCCGCGACCACTATTCCTGGCGTCGCCAGAGACAAGAAGAGTGTGACAGCGCACAGTAGAGCGCAGAAGTCTATGGAATAGCAGTGTGCAGCACGGAAGACAAAGCTATCCCAGCCTAACTCAAAGAAACTTAACATAACCAAACGTAACATAACTCGACCTAACGTGCCGCGTCCACTATTGCTGGCAACCACAGAGGCACGCGGAACATATTAGAGGAGAGCAGGGCGCTGAAATGCGTAGTATCTTAGGGTACAGGAGAAGAGTCAAATATATCCAAACCTAACACAAACCGACGTAGCATACGCTAACGTAGACAAACTCACCCTATCGTGCCGCGAGCACGGTTGCTGGAATCCCGAGCGTCGAGCAGAGTTTAGTGGAGCAGTGTAGAGCGCAGAAATACACCGAACAGCAGTGTACTGCACAAGAGTCAAAGCTGTCCTGTCCCAACCTTACAAAACGTAACTTAACCAAACGTAACATGACTCATCCTAATGTGCCGAGACCACTATTGCTGGCCTCCTGAGAGTCGGGCAGCGTATAGTAGAGCAACGTATATCGCAGGAATATTCCGAAGTACAGCGTATGGCACAAAAGCCTAAGCCACTCTATCCTAACATAGCCAAACGTAACATAACATATCGCAACCTACTTCTGCCTAACGTGCCGAGAGCAAAACTGCTGGCCTCCACACAGCCAAGCAGAATATACTGGAGCACAGTAGAGTGCAGGAATCCAGCGGATAGCGGTGCATTGCACAGGCGTCAATGACATCCTAAGCAAACTTAACCTACCCTAACCTAACCAAGCATAACCTACCTCAACTAAGCGTTTAGTGACCGCTATTGCTGGCTTCCTCAGATTCAAGCAAACGCTAGTAAGGCAATGCATTGCACAAATATCGGCCGAATAGCAGCGTATAGCACAAAAGTCGAAGGAACCCTTACTAATCGTGTCCCAACCTGGCCAAACCAAGCGTAACCTAATTCAACCTGGCGTTCCGAGATCACTTTTGCAGACCACCCCACAGCCAAGCAGAACATACTAGTGCTCAGTGGAGTGCAGTAATCCACCGCATTGCAGTGTGTGGCACAAAAGTCGTAGGTATCCTAACCTAACGTGTCCTAACATAGGCAAGGATAACGTAACGTACCTAAACATTCCGCAAAGAGAATAATCTTGCTAGACACGAGAGCTGAGCAGGGTATAGCAGAGCAATGTAGGACGCTGGAATCGGCTGTATAGCAGGGTATCGAAAGAAGAAAGTGGCATCCTGACCTAACCTCACCTAGCCTAACATAATAAAACGTGACCAATCCAAACTTAACACACCTATCCTACAATTACTGGCCTCCCCACCGCCAAGCAGGGCATATTAGTGGTGAGCAGATGGTAGAGATCCATAGAATGGCAGTGTACAGCACGAAAGTCAAAGATACCCTAACCAAGTCCAAACAAATCTAGCCTGGCCATACGTAACCTAAATCGACCTAACACGCCGCGGCCACCATTTCAAGCATCCCCATAGCCAAGGAGAATATACTAGAGCAGAGATGAGCGCAGAAATTCACCGACAAGCTGTGTATAGCACAAAAGCCTAAGCCGTCCTAACCAAACTTAAAAAACTCTAAGCTAAGCAAACGTAGCACAACTCAAACGAACCTGCCACAGTCGCTATTGCGGGCCACCCCAGAGACAGCAGAACATACTAGAGCGCAGTAGAGCGCAGAAATCCACCGCATGGCAGTGTATAGCACAAAAGTCAAAGACATCCTAACCAAACTTAGCATATCCTGGCCTAACCAAACGTGACCTATCTCAGCCGAACTTGCAACAACCGCCATTGCTGGCCTCCATAGATTCAAGCAGACGCTAGTAGAGCAACGCAGTTCTCAGGTATCGGCCGAATAGCAGTGTATATCGAAAAATACAAAGCCATCATAACAAAACGTAATCTAACCTGACCTAACCAGACGTGACCTAACTCAGCTTATCGGGTTGTGTTATGTTACGTTCGGTTGTGTTACGTTTGGTTATGTGAGGCCATGGTAGCTTTCACCTTTCTGTTGTGCACTGCTGTTCGGTGGAATTCAGCGTCATACTGTGACCCAGTTT
>NW_016944012.1:0-1281 GCF_001483705.2 Eufriesea mexicana | reverse complement strand
GGCTAGGATTTGTTATTGCGGCTTTGACTTTTGTGCCATACACTGCTATTCGGCGGATTTTTACGCTCCACGTTGTTCTAATCTACTCTGCTCGACTCTGGGGAGGCCAGTAATATTTGTCTCGGCCCGTTACATTGAGATAGGTTACGTTTGGTTAAGCTGCGTTTGTTTGGTTTTGTTTTGTGTAGATTTGACTTTCGTGGTATACGCTGCAATTCGGTAGATTACTAAGCTCCACTGTGCTTTAGTATGCTCCGCTTGGCCCTGGGGAAGCAGTAATAGTGGTTCCGGCACGTTACATTTAGTTAGGTTACGTTCGGTTATGATACGATGCGCTAGGTTGGGAAAGGGTAGCTTCAACTTTTGAGCTGTGCACAGCCATTCGTTGGATTGCAGCTCTCTACTGTGCTCTAATATGTTCTGCTTGTCTCTGTGGAGGCCAACAATAATGTTCGTGTCACATTTGTTTGTGACATGTCACGTTTGGCTTCGTTGGATTGGGATAGGTTTGGTTAGGATGGCTTTGACTTTTGTGCTATACACTGCTATTCGGTGGATTCCTGCGGCCTGCTGTGCTCTAATGTGTTCAGCTTGGCACTGGGAAGGCCAGCAACAGTGGCCTGCGCACGATAGGTTGTGCTAGGATACGGTTGGTTAGGTTAGGTTTCGTTATGTTAGGTTATGAAACCATTGACTTTTGTGATTCACACTGGTATGCTGTCGACTTCTGCACTCTCCGGTGCACTATCGCACTCCGCTTGTATTTGTGGACGCCATGATTAGTGCCCTCGGCACGTTGGGTTGATTTGTGTTTGACTTTTGTGATACACACTGGTATGCTGTCGACTTCTGCACTCTCCGGTGCACTATCGCACTCCGCTTGTATTTGTGGACGCCATGATTAGTGCCCTCGGCACGTTGGGTTGATTTGTGTTGCGTTTGTCTATGTTAGGAATGATAAGTTTCAGTTAGGATAGATTTTACTTTTGTGCTCTACACTGCTTTCCGGACGATTCCAGCGTTCTACGTTGCTTTACTGTACTGTGCTTAGCTCACATGAGGCCATCAATAGCGGTCGTGGCACGTCAGGTTGTGATTCGTTACGTCCGCTTATGTTACGTTTGGTTAGATTGGGACAGGATGGCTTCGACTATTGAGCTATACACTGCTATTCGGTGGATTTCAGCGCACTGCTGCGATCTGATATTCCCTGCTATTATTTGGGAATGCCGGAAATAGTGGCCGTAGCGCGTTAGGTCGAGTTAGGTTACGTTTGGTACG
>NW_016944011.1:0-1008 GCF_001483705.2 Eufriesea mexicana | reverse complement strand
CTCAGCCTATCGTGCCGAGGCCACTATTGCTAGCCTCCCCAGATTCGAGTAGATTAACTTGAGGTCCACCGAAAAGCAGTGTATACCACGAAAGCCAAAGGTACGCAGGCCTAACCCAAGCTAACATAGACGAACCAAACGTATCCTTTGTCGACCGAACGTGCCGAGACCAGTACTGCTGGCCGACGCAGAGCTATGAAGAGCGTATTCGAGCAGAGTAGAGCGCAGATACCCACGAAAAGCTGCGCGTAGCACAAAGGTATGTAGAAGCTATCCTAGCAAAGCTTTACCCAAACTATCCTAACCGAGCGTAAACTATCTGATCACAGCGTGCAGAGGCCACTATTGCTGGCCATCCCAGTGACAACCTGTGTTCACTAGAACGCTGCAGAGCGTCCAAACCAACCGAATAGCAGTGTATAGCACAATAGCCAAAGCTACCACCCCCTATCCTAGCCAGAGATTGTCCTTGCCTTGAACATCAGCGTATCCCACGAGTGTCACATCTATCCATACCTGTCACGAACAAGCCTACAGATGCCAAGCGTAGCATATATCAACATATGCAGCCGAGGCTACCACTACTGCCATCCATTGGGTAGAGCAGAGTGTAGCATGAGCAGAGTATAGCAGCGCAATGTAGAACGCCGATATAGTCCGAATGGCAGTGTACAACTCAAAGGTCAAGTCTACCCTAACCAAAACTAACCAAACCTAATCAAACCAAACGTAACATAACCCAACCTGCCGTGCCGGGACAACTAATCCTGGCATCCCCATTGCCCAGCAGAACAGGCATAGCCCCGAAATCCACCGTACAGCAGTGTATAGCACAAAAGTCAAAGTTACCCTAACCAAACCCAGACAAACCAAACCCAGACAAAGGTAAGATAACTCAAACTAACGCGCCGCGGCCACTTTTCCTGGCCTCCCAAATTGGCATTTGTGTACAGCACAAATGCCAATGCTATCCTGACAGAATGCAACATAACCTAACCTAGTTGAACG
>NW_016944010.1:0-1145 GCF_001483705.2 Eufriesea mexicana | reverse complement strand
CAGCAATAGCGGTCTCGGCACGTTAGGTTGAGGTAGGATATGTTATGTTATGCTACGTTTGGTCAGGTTAGGAGAATATAGCTTCGAATTTTATGTTGTACGCTGCTATTTGGTGGTCTCTGAGTCCTACATTACCCTGCAATAGTCTGCTCGCCGATGGGGAGCACAGTAATAATGGTATCGGATCTTTAGGTTGAGCTGTCGTGTTACATATGGCTCTGTCAGGATATGGTAGCTTCGACTAGTGTGCTATGCACTGCGTTTCTATTGATATTTGCCCTCTATTCCCCTCTAATACGTTTCATTTGGCTCTGGTGAGGGCAGCAACAGTCGGATAGGCGCGTTATGCTGGGATTTGTTACGTTTGGTTCCGCCTGGTTAGGTTAGATTAAGTTACGATATCTCTTACTTTTCTGCTCTACACTGCTATCTGCAAGATTCCAGCGTTCTACACAGCTCTGCTATACTCTGTGTAGCTCCCGTGAGGCCAGAAATTACTTTCGTGACAAGTCAGTTTCGGTTACGTTACGTCTGCCACACTTATGTATGTTTAGGTTCGGATATGGTAGCTCTAACTTTTGTGATATACGCTGATATTCATTGGATTTCTGCGCTCTTCATTGCTCTACTATACTCTGTTCGTCTCTAGGGAGGCAGCAATAGTGGTTTCGGCACGCTAGGTTACTACGTTCCGTGAGGTTGCGTTTGTTTTCGTTACGTTCCGATTGCCTTGACATATGTGCTCGACACTGACATCCTATGGACCTCTGTGCCCTACTGTGCTGTATCATACTCGGCTTGTCCCTGTGGAAGCCAGCAATAGTGGTCGCGGCACGTTAGGATTAGTTACTCTACGTTAGGCTTGGTTCGGTAAGGGCTGGCTAGGAGAGGATGTCTTTTACCTTCGTGCTATACCATGCAATTTCGTCACTTCCTGCGCTCTACTGTGATCGCTCTAGTATACTCCGCTCGAATCTGGGGATGCCAGCATTAGTGGCCATGCCACGATAGGTTGTGTTACGATACGTTCTGTTAGGCTCCGGTCGGTTAGGTAAGGATTGTGTACCTTTGTGTTTTATGCTATGCATACGGAGGACTACTGTGCTCTGCATTGCACTACTGTTCTCTGATCGTCACTAGGGAGG
>NW_016944009.1:0-649 GCF_001483705.2 Eufriesea mexicana | reverse complement strand
GCTACTGGCCTCCCGCGAGCAAAGAAGAGAATATTTGATGAAAGTAGAGCGTAGAAACCCACCCAATAGCAACCGGTTGCACAAAAATAGAAGCTGTCCCAACCAAACGTAACCAAACCAAGCTCTTCCAAGCGTAACATGACACAACCCGACGTGTACCACCTATACCTGGCGTCTCCAGGGACAAGCAGAGAGTGATAGCGCACAGTGGAGCGCAGATGTCAGAGAATAGCACTGTGTAGCATAGAAGTCAAAACTACCCCAACATAACCAAACTAAACCTTGCTTAACAGAACGCAATCGAGCACAAACTAACGTGCCGCGACTACTATTACTGACCTTCCGAGAGCCGAGCAGAGTATAGTTGTGCAATGTAGAGGGCAGAAATCTACCGAAGAGCAATGTATAGCACAAAAGTCAAAGGTATCCTAACCTAACACATGCAAACGTTAACTAACCTGACATTGACAAACTCAACATAACGTGCCGCGGCCACTATTACTGGACGCGACTGGGCCAGGCGTATTAGGGTAGAGCACAGTAGAGGGCAGGTATGCAAAGAATAACAGAGTATAGAACGCAAGTCATTGTTATCCTGACAAAACATAGGCAAACCTAACCCAGCCGAACTTAAAGCAACAAAACTTAA
>NW_016944008.1:0-214 GCF_001483705.2 Eufriesea mexicana | reverse complement strand
GCCTAACGCCTTCAATCCAATGGCAAGTGCAGCCATCTACTTGCCACAGAATAGATCTATTCATAGTCTATAACCTGCTATAGCTTGGTGAGTAGATCGCTTAACGCTTTCAATCCAATGGCAAGTACAGCCATCCACTTGCCAGACGATTTATCTATTCAAAATCTATATTCTGTTATAGCTTGGTGAATAGTTCGCGCAACACCTTCAATCC
>NW_016944007.1:508-804 GCF_001483705.2 Eufriesea mexicana | reverse complement strand
CTTTCCAGAAAATAGGGCTATTCAAAATCTATAACCTGTTATAGCTTGGTGAACAGATCGCTTCACGCCTTCAATCTAATGGCAAGTGCAGGCATCGAATTGCCAGAAAATATGTCTATTCAAAGTCTATAAGCTGTTATAGCTTGGTGAATATTTCACCTGACGCCTTCAATCCAGTGGCAAGCACAGCCATCTGCTTGCTAGAGGATAGGTCTACTCAAAACCAATAGTCTGTTATAGATTGGTGAATAGTTCGCCTAACGCCTTCAACCAATGGCAAGTACAGCCATCTACTT
>NW_016944007.1:0-476 GCF_001483705.2 Eufriesea mexicana | reverse complement strand
CGTTATTGCTTGGTGAATAGATCGCCTAACCCCTACAATCCAATGGCAAGTACTGCCATCTACTTGCCAGAGGAGAGGTCTATCCAAAATCTATAATCTGCTATAGCTTGGTGAATAGCTCGCCTAATGCCTTCAATACAATGGCAATTACAGACATATACTTGCCAGAAGATAGGTCTATTCAAAATCTATATCTTGTTGTAGCATGGTGAATAGATCGCCTAACGCCTACAATCCAATGGCAAGTACTGCCATCTACTTGCCAGAGGAGAGGTCTATCCAAAATCTATAATCTGCTATAGCTTGGTGAATATATCGCTTAACGCCTTCAATCCAATGGCAATTGCAGGCATCTACTTGCCAGAGAATAAGTCTAATCAAAATCTATAAACTGTCACAGCTTGACGATTTGGTCGCCTAACGCCTACAATCCAATGGCCAGTACAGCCATCCACTTGCCAGAGAATATGTCTACA
>NW_016944006.1:0-910 GCF_001483705.2 Eufriesea mexicana | reverse complement strand
CGTGCATCTTCACGTTCATACACTCTTCCACCCATACATCCATCAAATCATACATACATACATCCATCCATGCATCCATCGTACTTCCTTCCATATATCCATCCCAACATTCAGACATACATACACGCAAATGTCCACCCATACATCCACGCATTCATCCATCCATTCTTCCATGCATCCATTCATCCACACAGACACATCTACTAACATACATGCATACATACATCCATCCATACAGACATACATGCATCCACAAGTACATACACACTTCCATACAATCGTCCATGCACGCATCCATCCATCCAATCACCTATCCATGCTTCAATCTATCCATGCATCCACACTTCCATCCATCCATACAACCATCCAACCATACGTCGATCCAACCATACATCCACATATCCATACACTCATCCACCCTTACATTTATACATCGATCCATCCACCCATCCATACAACCATCCATCCAAACACCCATCCATCCATACATACATTCATCCATACATCTATCCATCCATGCGTAGATCCATCCGCGCATCTACACGTTCATACACCCTTCCACCCGCATATCCACCCAACCATACAACAATACATCCATCCATACATCCATCCGTATATCCCTTCATATATTAACATCCAAACATACATCCACCCAAATATCCACCCATACATCCACGCATTCATCCACCCATGCATCCACGCATTCATACATCCATACAGATGCAGCTCCTAACATGCATCCATACATACATCCATAATTGCAGACATACATGCGTCCACAAGTACATAGACACTTCCATACATACATCGATGCACGCATCCAACCATCCAATCACCAATCCAAGCATCCATCCGTCCATGCATCCACACATACATCCATACGTACGTCCATAAATACATCCATACATAG
>NW_016944005.1:0-555 GCF_001483705.2 Eufriesea mexicana | reverse complement strand
CGCAGAAATCTATAGAATCGCTGTGTATAGCTGAAATGTCAGTGCAACGCAAACCTAGCCCGGCCAGCATAACATAACCAAACGAAGCCTGACTCAACGCAACGGTCTGCGGTCACTATTGCTGGACACGCCAGGGCCACGCAGAATATACTACAGCACCGTAGAGCGCAGAAATCCGCCGAACAATCGTGTACACCACGAAAGTCAATATTATCCGCACATAACACAAACTAGCGTAGCCCAACAAAACGGAGCTTAACTCAACCTAGCGTGCCAAGACCACCATTTCTGGCCTCCCCATAGACAATCAGAGCATAGTAGAGCAATGTAGTTCGCAGAAATCACCGGATGGCAGTGCATATCACAAATGTGAATGCTAACCTTTCCTATCCTCTCCGAACGTAACACAACCAAACGTAACTTAACTGAACATATCGCGCCACGGCCACTGTTCCCGTCCTCCCCAGTGTCGGGCAGATTATTCTAGATCATAGCAGAGCGCAGACATCCACCGAATAGCGGTGTGTACCGCGAAAGTCAATGCTACCCACACCT
>NW_016944004.1:0-226 GCF_001483705.2 Eufriesea mexicana | reverse complement strand
CAAGCAGAGCATTGTAGAGCGCAGTAGAACAGAGAAATACAACGAACAGCAGCTTATGTTACAAGTGTCAAAGCTACCCTGGCCTAACCAAACCAAACGTAACATTACCATCGCAGCCTAATAAAACATAACGTGCCTAGGCAACTATTGCTGACTTCCACACAGCCAACCAGAATATACTAGAGAACAGCAGAGCGCGGAAATCCGCCGCCGTGAAGTGTAAAGC
>NW_016944003.1:0-2958 GCF_001483705.2 Eufriesea mexicana | reverse complement strand
CTAACCAAGGATTAATGATTCTATTGGCGTGCTATAGCCATTGCGGAGCTATAGAATCCGACTTGAAAATTCAATTATATTGGCGTTTTCGACTAATATCGTGATGAGCTACCTTTCTTGGTTAGATAAGGAGGAGGGATTCCATTGCAGTGCTATTGCCATATCAATGCTATTGAATCTGCCTGGAATAAATTAATTCTATTGACATTTTCTACTAATATCGTGGTGAGCTAACTTTCATGCATAAATAAGGAGTAATGATTCTTTTGGCGTGCTATAGCCATTGCAGAGCTATAGAATCCGTGTGGAAAATGCCATTTCATTGACGTTTTCGACTAATATCGTGATGAGCTAACTTTCATGCATAAATGAGGAGGAAAGATTCTGCTGGCGTACTATAGCCATGGCAATGCTCTAGAATCTGCCTGGAAAATTCAATTTTATTGACATTATCGACCAATATCGAGGTGAGCTATCTTTCGTGCATAAATAAGCTGGGAAGTATCTATTGACGTGCTATAGCAATTGCAGAGGTATAGAATCCGCCTGGAAAATTCAATTTTATTGACATTTTCGACTAATATCCTGGTGTGCTAACTTTCTTGCATAAATGAGGGAGAAAGATTCTATTGGCGTACCATAGCCATGGCAATGCTCTAGAATCTGCCTGGAAAATTCAATTTTATTGACATTTTCGAACAATATTGTGGTGCGCTAGCTTTCGTGCATAAATTAGCTGGAAAGATTCGATTGACGTGCTGTAGCCATTGCAGAGCAATAGAATCCGGCTGGAAAACTCAATTTTATTGAGATTTTCGACTAATATCCTGGTGAGCTAACTTTCTTGCAGAAATGAGGGAGAAAGATTCTATTGGCGTACCATAGCCATTGCAATGCTTTAGAATCTGTCTGGAATATTCAATTTTATTGTCATTTTCGACTAATATCGTGGAGATCTAACTGTCTTGCATAAATAAGGAGGAAAGATACAATCGGTGTGCTATAGCCATTGCAGTGCTACAGAATCTGCCTGAAAAATTGAATTTTATTGACATTTTCGACTAATATCGTGGTGAGCTAATTTTCTTGCATTAATAAGGAGGAATGATACTATTGGCGTGCGATAGACCATGCAGAGCTATAGAATCCGGCATGAAAATTCAATTCTATTGACATTTTCGACATATATCGTGGTGAGCTATCTCCCTTGCATACGTAAGGAGGTAGGATTCTATTGGCGTGTTATAGCCATCGCAATGTCTTAGAATCTGGCTGGATGATTCAATTTTATTGACATTTTCGACTAATATCGTTGTGACCTAATTTTCTTGCATAAATAAGGAGTAATGATTCTGTTGGCGTGCTATAGCCATTGCAGAGCTTTAGAATCCGGCTGGAAAATTCAATTTTATTGACATTTTCGACTAATATCGTGGTGAGATAAGTTTCTTGCATAAAAATGGAGGACAGAATCTATTGGCGTGCTACAGCCATTGCAATGCTATAGAATTGGGCTGGAGAATTCTATTTTATTGACACTTTCGACTTATATCGTTGTGTGCCAACTTTCTTGCATAAATAAGGTGGAAACGTTCTATCTGCGGGCTATTGCCATTGCAGTGCTATAGAATCTGTCTGGAGTATTCAATTTTATTGTCATTTTCGCCTAATATCGTGGTGATCTAACTCTCTTGCATAAATAAGGAGGAAAGATATTATTGGTGTGCTATAGCCATTTCAGTGCTAAAGAATCTGCCTGGAAAATTCAATATTATTGACAATTGCGACTAAGATCGAGGTGAGCTAACTTTCTCGAATAAATGAGGAGGAAAGATACTACTGGCGTACCATAGCCATGGCAATGCTCTAGAATCTGCCTGGAAAATTCAATTTTGTTGACATTTTCGACATATATCGTGGTGAGCTATCTCCTTTGCATACGTAAGGAGGCAGGATATTATTGGCGTGTTATAGCCATCGCAATGTCTTAGAATCTAGTTGGAAAATTCAATTTTATTGACATTTTCGACTTATATCGTGGTGACATAATTTTCGTCCCTAACCAAGGATTAATGATTCTATTGGCGTGCTATAGCCATTGCGGAGCTATAGAATCCGACTGGAAAATTCAATTATATTGGCGTTTTCGACTAATATCGTGATGAGCTAACTTTCTTGGTTAGATAAGGACGAGGGATTCCATTGAAGTGCTATAGCCATAGTAATGCTATAGAATCTGCCTGGAATAAATTAATTCTATTGACATTTTCTACTAATATCGTGGTGAGCTAACTTTCATGCATAAATAAGGAGGAAAGATTCTATTGACGTGCTATAGCCATTGCATAGCTTTAGAAACCGTCTGGTAAATGCCATTTTATTGACGTTTTCGACTAATATCGTGATGAGCTAACTTTCTTGCTTAGATAAGGAGTAAGTATTCTATTGGAGTGCTATAGCCATTGCAATGCTATAGACTCTGCCTGGAAAATTCAATTTTATTGACATTTGCGACTGAGATCGTGGTGAGCTAACTTTCTTGCATAAGTGAGGAGGAAAGATACTACTGGCGTACCATAGCCATGGCAATGCACTAGAATCTGCCTGGAAAATTCAATATTATTGACATTTTCGACCAATAACGTGGTGCGCTAGCTCGGGTGCATAAATAAGGAGGAAAGATTCTGTTGACGTGCTATAGCCATTGCAGAGCTATAGAATCCGGCTGGAAAATTCAATTTTATTGACATTTTCGACCAATATCTTGGTGAGCTAGCTTTCGTGCATAAATAAGGGGGAAAGATTCTATTGACGTGCTATAGCCATTGCATAGCTGTGGAATCCGTCTGGAAATTGCCATTTAAATGAGTTTTTCGAATAATACCGTGATGAGCAAACTTTCTTGGTTAGATAAGGAGGAATGATTCTATTGGCGTGCTATAGACAATGCAGAGCTAT
>NW_016944002.1:0-1163 GCF_001483705.2 Eufriesea mexicana | reverse complement strand
ATTTACGGATGTATGCATGTATGGATGGATGAATGAATGGATGAATGTATGGGTGTATGTAAGAATTATGTCTAGATATATGTATGGCTGTATGGATGGATGGATATATTGGGCGGTGGATGTAAGCATGGATGGATAAATGGTTCGGCGAATGTATGGATGGGTGGAAGTATGGATGGACGGATGTATGGAAGGATGGATGCACGGATGTGTGTATGTATTTTGGGATGGATTGATGTATGAAGGGACGGATGTACGGATGTATGAATGTACGGATATGTGTATGTATGGATGTGTGGGTGCATGAATGGATGGGTGGATGGACTGAAGTGTGAGCGAAAGGATGGGAGGATGTACGGATGCATGTATGTATGGATGGGTGTATGGATCGGTGGATGTATGTATGGGTGCTCGTATGGATGGATGGATGTATGGTTCGATGGATGTATGGATGGGTGGATGTATGGATGGATTGAGGTATGGATGGAAGGATGTGCGTATGTATGAATGCATGGATTTACATATGCATGGATGTATGGATTTATGGATGTATGGGGGCGTGGATGGATGGATGTATGGATGGATGTATGTGTGGATGGCAGTATATATGGATGGATGGACGTATTGATGTACAGGTTTATGGATGCATGAATGTATGGTTGTACGGATTATGTATGTATGGATGTATGTATGAATGTATGTATGGATGTTTGTATGGTTGTATGTATGTATGGATGAATAGATTTATGGATGTGGGGATGTATGAATGTATGGATGGGTGGATGTATGGATGGATAGATGTATGGATCGATGGATGTATGAATGGATGGTTATATGGCTGGATGGCTGTATGGAAGGATGGGTGTGTGGATGGATGAATGTATGGGTTGATGGCCGTACGGTCGGATGGTTGTATGGACGGACGGATGTACGGATGAATGGTTGTATGGATGGATTGAGGTATGGATTGATGGATGTATTTATGGATGGATGTATGGATGGATGTATGTATGTATGTATATATGAATGTGTGTATTGATTGATGGATGTATGGATGGATGGAGGTATGGATGTATGGATTCGTGGATGTAAGGATGTATGAATGTACGGATGTACGGATGTACGGATTTATGGATGGACGGATGGATGTATGGATGTATGGA
>NW_016944001.1:1168-2940 GCF_001483705.2 Eufriesea mexicana | reverse complement strand
TAACCCAAGCAAACCAAATGTAGCATATTTGAACCAAACGTGCCGCGACCACTACTGCTGGCCACCCCGGAGACAAGCAGAACATATTGGAGCACAGTAGAGCGCGGGAATCCTCCAAATAGCAGTGTACAGCGTAAAAGTCAAAGCTACCATGTGCTACCCTAACCTAACGTAATATATCCAAACGAAACCTAACTCAGCCAATCGTGCCGACACCAATATTGCTGCCATAGCAATAGCCGAGCAGAATATACTAAAGCACGGTAGAGCGCAGGAATACACCGAGTAGCAGTGTATAGCACAAAAGTCACAGCCATCCTAACCAAACTTAACCTAACCTAACCAAACCGAACGCAGCATAACCCAACAAAACGTGCCACGATCGCAATTGCTGGCCTCCCCAGAGACAATCAGAACATGTTAGAGCACAGTACAGCGCAGAAATCCACCGAATAGCAGTATGTAGCACAAAAGTCAAAGACAACCAAACTAAACTAAACCTAACCTAACCTAACCAAAGGTAACGCAACTCATCCATACGTGCCACGACAACCATTGCTGGCCGCTCCAGACACAATCAGATGCTTGTACGGCAATGCAGAACGCAGACATGGACCGAATAGGTGTATACAGCGCAAAAGTCAAAGCCATTCTAGCCAAACTTTACCTAACCTAACCAAGCAAAGTGTGACCTAACTCAACCAAACGTGCCGCGACCGCTGCTGCTCGTCTCCACAGATTCAAGCAGATGCTGGCAGAGCAACGCGGTGCACAGTTATCGGCCGAGCATCAGTGTACAGCACAAAAGACAAGGCTAACCGAACCAAACATATCCCAACCTAGCCAAGCCGACCGTAGCCTAACTCAACCTAGCGTGCGAGACAACACTTGCTGTCCTCTGCAGAGCTAAGCAGAATACACCAGAGCTCAGTAGAGCGCAGAAATCCGCCGAATACCTGTGTATAGCGCAGAAGACAAAGCAATCCTATCCTACCCATACCAAACGCAATGTAAGCAGACGTAACGTTATCCAAACCTACGTGCCACGACTGCTACTGCTGGCCTCACGAGAGCTAAGCAGAGTTTATCAGAGGAATGGCAGTGTACAGCATAAGAGTCAGAGCCGTCTCGACCAAACTTAACCAAACGTAACCTAACAAATCGTTACATATTTCAACCTGACATGCCGAGAGCACTTTTCATGGCGTCCGCGGAGACAAGCAGAACATATTATAGCAGATCAGGGCGCAGAAATCCATAGGATCGCAGTGTACAGTACAGGAGTCAAAGATAACCAAACGTAACCCAAACAAACGTACCCTAACATGTCGCTGTCAAACACAACGTAACGTGCCGCGACCATCATTTCTGGCCTCCCCAGGGAATAGCAGATTATGGTAGAGCACAGTGGAGGTCAGAAATCCACAGCACAACCGTGTATAGTACGAAAGTCAAAGCTACACTAACCAAACCTAACCTAACCGAACGTAACCTAGCACAACCTAACGTGCCGCGACCACTGTTGCTCGCATCTCGAAAGTCGAGCAGCGTACAGCAAAGCAATGTAGGGCTCAGAAATGCACAGAGTGGCAGTGTATAGCACAAAAGTCAATGCCATCCCAACCAAACATAACCAAACCTAACCTAACCGCGCGTAACGTAGCAGAGCCGAATGTGACACGACCGCTATTCGTGGTCTCTCCAGAGACGCGCAGATGCTAGTAGAGCAGTGCATAGCGCAGATATCGACCGAGTGGCAGTGGAAAGCACAA
>NW_016944001.1:0-1136 GCF_001483705.2 Eufriesea mexicana | reverse complement strand
GGAGCGCAGAAATCGATCGCATTACAGTGTATCGCACGGAAGTCAAAGCTACCCCATCCTAACCAGGCCAAACTTGACGGAAGCGAATGTAACATAACTTAGCCTAACGTGCCGAGACCGTTATTGCTGTCCGCACCAGAGCTAAGTAGTACATATGAGAGGGGAGCACAGCGCAGAAATCAATACAATCTAGAAGCGACCGTATCCTAAGTTTGCCATACGCAACGTAACCGAACGCAGCTTAACTCAAACTAACGTGCAGAGAACACTATCTCTGGCCTCCAAGAGCCAAGCAGAATGTACTGGAGCACACACTGGAGATCGCAGAAAGCCTCCAAACAGCAGTTTACAGCAAAAAAGGCAAAGAAGTCCTAACCCAACCCTACCTAACCTAACCTAACCAAACTTTGAATAACTTAGCCTAACGTGCCGAGAACTATATTGCTCGCCTCCCCAGAGCCAGGAAGAATACATTAGAGCACAGTAGAGCACAGAAGTCCATCGAATAGCAGTGTATAGCACAAAAGTCAACGCCATACTAACCAATCCCGACCTGACCTAACATGACAAGTCGTAACCTATATGTACCTATCGTGTCACGACCTCCATTGCTGGCCACGCAGAGTCAAATGGAGTACAGTAAACCAACGAGGAGCGCAGAAATCCTCCGTATAGCAGTGTATAGCACAAAATTCAAAGTTATCCTATCTCGTCCTAACCAATCGTAACATAACTGAACGTGACTTAACAAAACCCAACTAGCCTTGACCAATATTGTTGGCCTCCCCGTCGTCGAGCAGAATATATTAGAGGAGACTGGGGCGCTGAAGTAGATAGAATGGCAGTGAATAGCAGATAGGTCAAGGCTATCTAAACCTAACCAATGCTAACCTAACATAACCAAACGTAACGTAACTAAACCTAACGAGAAACGCCCACAGCTTTTCGCCCCCCCCCAGAGCAAAGCAGGGCGTATTGGAGCACAACAGTGGGCAGAAATCCCCCGACTACCAGTGCATGGAACGAAAGTCTAGGCTCTCACAGCCAAACCTAACATAACCTATCAAATCGAACGTAACCTAACACAACTTAACACGCCGCGGCCAAAATTGCAGACATCCCGAGAATCGTGCAGA
>NW_016944000.1:0-632 GCF_001483705.2 Eufriesea mexicana | reverse complement strand
CATTTCTGCCATGCACTCCGATTTTATAGATTTCTGCGCTCTACTCTCCTCCAGTATGTTCTGCCCGACTCTGGGGTGGCCAGCAATAGTTCCCACGACACCTTAGGATATGGCTGGTTACGCATGGTTACCTTACGACTTGTTGCTAGGAAATGACAGCTTTGAATTTTAGCGACACACTGCTATTCGGTGCATTCATGCGATCTTCTGTGCTCTACTATATTCTGCTTGGCCCTGTGGAGGCCAGAAGCAGTTGCCTTGGCACGTTAGCTTGTGCTATGTTACGTTTGGTAAAGCGAAGGTTGGTAATGTAATGATATGGTAGCTTCGACTTTTGCGCTATACACTACTACACGGTGTATTTCGGCGTTGTACTATGCTCTGATATGTTCTGCTCTTCTCTGGCGAGGCCAGTAATAGTGGTCCCGGCACGTTAGGATAAGTCATGTTACGCGTGGTCACATTACGTGGTTAGGTTAGGATGGGATAGCTCCGACTCTATACACTGTGCTATTCACTGCTCTAGGGTCGATTCCGGCGTTCTACTGTGCTCTGACATATTCTGTTACGCCCTGGGGAGGACAGCAACAGCTGTCTAGACACGTTATGTTGAGTTATGTTACGTTTCGTTA
>NW_016943999.1:0-524 GCF_001483705.2 Eufriesea mexicana | reverse complement strand
CATTGCAATGCTATAGAATCTGTCTGGAAAGCTCAATTTTAATGACATTTTCGACTAATATCGCTGTGACCTAACTTTCTTGCATATATCAGGAGGATAGATTCTACTGGCATGCTGTACCTGTTGCAATGCTATAGAATCTGGCTGGAAACTTCAATTTTATTGACGTTTTCTACTAATATCGTGGTGAAAACGACCACGTGCATAAATAGGGATGAAATATACTATTGGCGCGCCATATTGGCGCCCTATGGCCATTACAATGCTATAGAATCTAGCTCGAAAATTCAATTTTGTTGACATTTTCGACTTAAATCGTGGTGACCTGACATTCTTGTATATATAAGGAGGAAAGATTCTTCTGGCGTGCTATAGCCATTGCAATGCTATAGAATCTGTCTGGAAAGCTCAATTTTAATGACATTTTCGACTTATATCGTGTGGAGCTAACCTTCTTGCACAAATAAGGTGGAAGGATTCTACTGGCGCGCCATAGCAATTTCATTGTTATACAGTCTGGAGTG
>NW_016943998.1:0-625 GCF_001483705.2 Eufriesea mexicana | reverse complement strand
CGGATTTCTGCTATCTACTGTTATCAAATATGTTCAGCTTGTCTCTCGGAGAGCCAGCATTAGTGGCATCGGCACGTTACATTGCGTTAGCCTACATTTGGTTTGATTAGGTTAGGTCAGGTTAGGTTATGATCTCATTTATTCATTTGCTTTACACTGCAATGCGGCGGACTTCTGAATTCTGCTGTGATGTAACATATTCCGATTGGCCCTGTAGAAGTCAGCAATAGTAGCCTAGGCGCCCTAGGTCGCGTTACGTTACGTTCGGTTATGTTTCGTATGGCTAGGTTAGGCTATGGTAGCTATGACTTTTGTGCTATACACTGCTGTTCGGTGGATTTCTGAGCTCCGCTGTGATCAGATATGTTCAGCCTGGTTCTCGGAAAGCCAGCAATTGCTGTCGAGGCACCTTATGCTGAGTTAGGCTACTTTTGGGTGGGTTAGCTTAGATCAGGTTAGGTTAGGTTATCTCTACCTTTGTGCTTTGCACTGCAACGCCGCGGATTTCTGTGATCTACTGTGCTCTAGTATATTCCGCTTGGCACTGGAGAGGTCAGCAATAGTGGTGTAGGGCAGCTAGGCGGAGATAGGTTACGTCCGGCTATAACATGTTTGGCTAGGTTAG
>NW_016943997.1:369-916 GCF_001483705.2 Eufriesea mexicana | reverse complement strand
ATCCAATCACCCACCCGCACATCCGTACATCCATATATATATCCGTCCATACATACATCCATCCATACATCATCCCACCGATACATCCATCGATCCATACATCCAGTAATCCATACATCCATCTACGAATCAATCCATCAGTCTATATCTATACATCCATACATACATTAATACATACATCCATACATACAATCATATATTCATTTCATACATACATCCATACATTCATACTTAGATACATCCACACATGCATCCATACATACATATATAGAAACAACCATACTTACATCCATGCATGCATCCGTACATACATCCATACATACATCCATACATCCTTACACTCATGCATCCATTCATCTGTGCATCAATACATCCATCCATACATCCTGCCATCCACACATATATACAATCATACATCCATCCATCCATACACCCACACATCCATACATCCATACATACATACATCCGTCCGTATAAAAATACGTACACCCATTCATCCGTACATCCATACATTCGTACATCAATCCATCCATACATCCATCCATCC
>NW_016943997.1:0-230 GCF_001483705.2 Eufriesea mexicana | reverse complement strand
CGTTTGTCCACTCATACATCCATGCGTCAATACATCCATCCATTCATTCATCCATCCATCCATACAAACATACATCCATGCATGCATACATCCATGCATCCATGCATCCATACATACAATCATATATTCATTCATACATACATCCATACGTTCATACATAGATACATACACATGCATCCATACATACATCCATACATACATCCATGCGTACATCCATGCGTACATCAACA
>NW_016943996.1:0-5460 GCF_001483705.2 Eufriesea mexicana | reverse complement strand
ATGATACAGAATCTGACTGGAAAATAAAATTTCATTGACATTTTCGACTAATATCGGGGAGAGCTAGCTTTCTTGCATATATTAGAAGAAAAGGCCCTATTGGCGTGCTATAGCCATAGAAATGCTATAGAACCTGGCTGGAAAATCCAATTTTATTAACATTTTCTTCCAATTTCGTGGTTAGCAAGCTTTCTAGCATAAATAAGGAGGGAAGATTTTATTGGCGTGCTATAGCCATTGCAATGCTATAAAATCTTGCTGGAACATTAAATTTTGTTGACATTTTCGACTAATATCGTGGTGAGCAAACCTTCTTGCATAAGCAAGTAGGAAAGATCCTATTGGCGTGCTATAGCCACTGCAGTGCCACACAATCTGGCTGGAAAGTCCAATTTTAATAACATTTTCTTCTAATATCTGGCTGAGCCAGTTTTCTTGCATGAATAAGGAGGAGAAATTGCATTGGCGTGCTATAGCCACTGCAGTGCTACAGAATCTGGCTGGAAAATATAATTTTTTTGACATTTCGACTAATATCGTGCTGTGCTAACTTTCTTGCATAAATAAGGTGGAAAGATTCTATTGGCGTGCTATAGCCATTGCAATGCTATGGAATCTGGATGGAAAATTCAATTTTATCGTCATTGTCGGCTAATATCTTAGTGAGTTAACTTTCTTGCATAAGTACGTAGGAAAGATTCTATTGGCGTGCTATGGCCACTGCAGTGCAACAGAATCAGGCTGGAAAATCAAATTCTATTGACATTTAGATTAATATCGTGGTGAGCTACCTTTCTTGCCTAAATAAGTTGGAAAGATTCTATTGGCGTGCTATAGCCATTGCAATGCTATAGAATCTGGCTGAAAGTTTGAGTTTTGTACACATTTACGACTAATGCGGCGTTGAGCTTACTTTCTTGGGTAAATAAGGAGGAAAAATTGCATTGTCGTGCTATACCCACTACAGTGCTACAGAATCTGGCTGGAAAATATAATTTTTTGACATTTTCAACTAATATCGTGCTGTGCTAACTTTCTAGGATAAATAAGGTGGAAAGATTCTATTGGCGTGCCATAGCCATGGCAATGCTATGGAATGTGGCTGGAAAATGCAATTTTTTAAACATTGTCTGCTAATGTCGTAGTGAGCTCCCTTTCTTGCATAAGTAAGGAGGTAAGATTCTATTGGCGTGCTATTTCCATTGGAATGATACAGAATCTGACTGGAAAATAAAATTTTATTGACATTTTCGTCTAATATCTGTGTGAGTTAACTTTCTTGCATATATAAGGAGGAAAGACTCTCTTGGCGTGCTGTAGCTATAGCAATGCTACAGAATCTGGGTGGCAAATGAAATTTTTTCAGCATTTCCTTCCAACTTCGTGGTGAGCTAACTTTCGAGCGTAAACAAGGAGGGATGATTCAATTGCCATGCTATAGCCGTCGCAATGCTATAGAATCTTGCTGGAACATTAAATTTTATTGACATTTTAGACTAATATCGTGGTGAGCCAACATCGTTGCATAGATAAGGAGCAAAGACTCTATTGGCGTGCAAGTGCCATCGAAATGCTATAGAATCTGCATGGAAAATTATATTTTATTGACATTTTCAAATAATTTCATTGTAAGCTAACTTTCTTGCATAAATAAAGGCGAAAGACACTATTGGCGAGCTATAACCATTGCAATGCTATAGAATCTGGCTGGAAGATTCAATTTTATTCACATATACGATTAATGTCGTGGTGAGCAAACTTTCTTGCGTAAATAAGGAGGAAAAATTCCACTGGCGTGCTATAGCCACTGCAGTGCTACAGAATATGGCTGGAAAGTATAACTTTATTGACATGTTCGACTAATATCGTGCTGAGCCAACTTTCTTGCATAAGTAAGGCGGTAAGACTCTATTGGCGTGCTATAGCCATTGGAATGATACAGAATCTGTCTGGAAAATAAAATTTTATTGACATTTTCGTCTAATATCGCGGTGAGCTAACTTTCTTGCATATATAAGGACGAAAGACAATTTTGGCGTGCTATAGCCATAGAAATGCTATAGAACCTGGCTGGAAAATCCAATTTATTAACATTTTCTTCCAATTTCGCGGTGAGCTAACTTTCTAGCATAAATAAGGAGGGATGATTCTATTGGCATTGTATAGCCATTGCAAAGCTATAGAATCTTGCTGGAACATTAAATATTGTTGGCATTTTCTAATAATATCGTGGTGAGCTAACTTCGTTGCATAGATAAGGAGGAAAGAATCTATTGGCGTGAAATTGCCAACGCAATGCTATAGAATCTGCTTGGAAAACTCAATTTTATTGACATTTTATAATAATATTGTGGTGAGATAACTTTCTTGCATAAATGTGGAGGAAAGATTCTATTGGCGTCCTATAGGCATCGCAATGCTACAGAATCTCGATGGAAAATTAAATTTTATTGACATTCTCGACTAATATCGTGGTGAGCTAACATCGTTGCATACATAAGGAGGAAAGATTCTATTGGCGTGCTATTGCCATTGCAGTGCAACAGAATCTGACTTGAAAATAAAATTCTATGGACATTTTTGAATAATATCGTGGTGAGCTACCTTTCTTGCACAAACGAGCAGGAACGATTCTATTGGCATGCTGTAACCGTTGCAATGCTATAGAATCCTGCTGGGGCATTAAATTTTATTGACATTTTCGACTAATATCGTGGTGAGCCAACTTCGTTGCATAGATAAGGAGGGAAGAACCTATTGTCGTACTATAGCCATTGCAATGCTATAGACTCTGGCTGGAAGATTGGTTTTTATTCACATTATCGACTAATGTCGCGGAGACCTAACTTTCTAGCATAAATAAGGAGCAAAAATTCCATTCGCGTGTTATAGCCACTGCAGTGCCAGAATATGGCTGGAAAATAAAATTTAAACAACATTTTCTTCTAATATCTTGGTGAGATAGTTTTCTTGTATAAATAAGGAACAAAGATCCTATTGGCGTCATATAGGCATTGCAACGATATAGAATCTTGCTGGAAAATGAACTTTTATTGTCATTTTAGGCTAATATCGGGTGAGCTATCTTTTTTGCACATATAAGGAGGAAGGACACTACTGGCGTGCTATAGCCATAGGAATGCTATAGAACCTGGATGGAAAATCCAATTTTATTAACATTTTCTTCCAATTTCGTGGTGAGCTAACTTTCAAGCATAAATAAGGAGGGAAGATTCTTTTGGCGTTGTATAGCCATTGCAAAGCTATAGAATCTTGCTGGAACATTAAATATTGTTGGCATTTTCTAATAATATCGTGGTGAGCTAACTTCGTTGCATAGATAAGGAGGAAAGAATCTATTGGCGTGAAATTGCCAACGCAATGCTATAGAATCTGCTTGGAAAACTCAATTTTATTGACATTTTATAATAATATTGTGGTGAGATAACTTTCTTGCATAAATGTGGAGGAAAGATTCTATTGGCGTCCTATAGGCATCGCAATGCTACAGAATCTCGATGGAAAATTAAATTTTATTGACATCCTCGACTAATATCGTGGTGAGCTAACATCGTTGCATACATAAGGAGGAAGGATTCTATTGGCGTGCTATTGCCATTGCAGTGCAACAGAATCTGGCTGGAAGATTGGTTTTTATTCACATTATCGACTAATGTCGCGGAAACCTAACTTTCTAGCATAAATAAGGAGCAAAAATTCCATTCGCGTGTTATAGCCACTGCAGTGCCAGAATATGGCTGGAAAATAAAATTTAAACAACATTTTCTTCTAATATCTTGGTGAGCTAGTCTTCTTGTATAAATAAGGAACAAAGATCCTATTGGCGTCATATAGGCATTGCAACGATATAGAATCTTGCTGGAAAATGAACTTTTATTGTCATTTTAGGCTAATATCGGGTGAGCTATCTTTTTTGCACATATAAGGAGGAAGGACACTACTGGCGTGCTATAGCCATAGGAATGCTATTGAACCTGGATGGAAAATCCAATTTTATTAACATTTTCTTCCAATTTCGTGGTGAGCTAACTTTCAAGCATAAATAAGGAGGGAAGATTCTTTTGGCGTTGTATAGCCATTGCAAAGCTATAGAATCTTGCTGGAACATTAAATATTGTTGGCATTTTCGAATAATATCGTGGTGAGCTAACTTCGTTGCATAGATAAGGAGGAAAGAATTTATTGGCGCGAAGTTGAAAACGCAATGCTGTAGAATCTGCGCGGAAAATTCAATTTTATTGACATTTTCATATAATATCGTGGTGAGCTAACTTCGTTGCATAGATAAGGAGGAAAGAATTTATTGGCGCGAAGTTGAAAACGCAATGCTGTAGAATCTGCGCGGAAAATTCAATTTTATTGACATTTTCGACTAATGTCGCGGTGACCTAACTTTCTTGCACAAATAAGGTGCAAAAATTCCATTGGCGTGCTATAGCCACTGCAGTGCTACAAAATCTGGCTGGAAAACAGAATTTTAAAAACATTTTCATCTAATATCTTGTTGAGCTAGTTTTCCTGCATAAATAAGGCAGAAAGATTCTATTGGCGTCCTATAGGCATCGCAATGCTACAGAATCTTGCTGGGAAATTAAATTTTATTGAAATTTTCGACTAATATTGTGGAGAGCTTCCTTCGTTGCATAGATTAGGAGGATAGAACCTATTGGCGTGCTATAGCCATTGCAATGCTACAGAATCCGGCTGGAAGATACGTTTTTCTTCACATTTTCGACTAATGTCGCGGAGACCTAACTTTCTTGCATAAATAAGGAGCAAAAATTCCATCCGCGTGCTTTGGCCACTGCAGTGCTATAGAATATGGCTGGAAAATGGAATTTTAAAAACATTTTCTTCGAATACCTTGGTGAGCTCGTTTTCTTGCATAAATAAGGAAGAAAGACCCTATTGGCTTCCAATAGGCATGGCAACGCTATAGAATCTTGCTGGAAAATAAAATTTTATTGACATTTTCGACTAATATCGTGGTGAGCTAACATCGTTGAATAGATAAGGAGGAAAGATACTATTGGCGTGCAAATGCCATCGCAATGCTATAGAATCTGCATGGAAAATTCAATTTTATTGAAATTTTCAAACAATATCGTGGTGAGCTAACTTTCTTGCATAAATAAAGGCGAAAGACTCTATTGGCGTGCTATAACCATCGCAATAACACAGAGTCTGGCTGGAAGATTCAATTTTATTCACATATACGACTAATGTCGCGGTGAGCAAACTTTCTTGCGTAAATAAGGAGGAAAAATTCCACTGGCGTGCTATAGCCACTGCAGTGCTACAGAATCTGGATGGAAAGTATAACTTCATTGACATGTTCGACTAATATCGTGGTGAGCTATCTTTCTTGCATAAATAAAGGCGGTAAGACTCTATTGGCGTGCTATAGCCATTGGAATGATACAGAATCTGACTGGAAAA
>NW_016943995.1:0-220 GCF_001483705.2 Eufriesea mexicana | reverse complement strand
CTAATATCCCCTGCTTGGCTGTTGGGAGAACAGCAACAGTGTTCTCGGCGCGGCAGGTTTAGTATCGTTACGTATGCTCACGCTACGTTTGGCAATGTTAGGTCACGTTAACCTCGACTTTAGCGCTATACACTACTATTCGGTGGACTCCTGCTTTCTACTGTTCTCTAATATGTTCGGCTTGGCTCTGGGGAGGCCAGTCATATTGGACAAGTCACGT
>NW_016943994.1:0-255 GCF_001483705.2 Eufriesea mexicana | reverse complement strand
GAAAGTTAGGTGACCTCGGTGTTGTTCGAAAACATCAATAAAATTGAATTTTCCAGCCAGATTGTATAGCATCGCAATGACTATAGCACGCCAATAGTATATTTCACCCTTATTTATGTAAGAAACTTAGTTCACCACGATATTAATCGAGAATGTCGATAAAATTGAATTTACCAGCCAGATTCTATAGGATTGCAAAGGCTATAGCACGCCAACAGGATATTTCTTCTTTATTTATGCAAGAAAGATAGCTCA
>NW_016943993.1:0-480 GCF_001483705.2 Eufriesea mexicana | reverse complement strand
AGGGTCTAGCTTCGACTTTTGCGCTATAAACCGCCATTCGGCGGATTTCTGCACTCCACTCAGTTCCAGTACATTCAGCTTGGCTTTGGGTGGGCCAGCAGTAGTTAGTGGTTTCGGCACGTCAGTTTGTGTTATGCTAAGCTTGATTATGTTAGGCTAGTTTGTGTTAGTTCTGGATAGCTTTGGCTTTCGTGGTTTACACTGTTATACGATGGATTTCTGCGCTCTACTGCGCTCTACAATACTCGGCTCGAGTATGGGGATTCCAGCAATTGTGGTCTCTGCACGTTAGGTTGAGATATGTTTCGTTTGGCTATGTTAGGCTAGCCTGGGTTAGGTTTGAATAGCTTTGGCTTTCGTGGTATACACTGTTATTCGATGGATTTCTGCGCTCTACTGTGCTCTACAATACTCTGCTCGATTCTGCAGAGGACAGTAATGGTGGTCCCTTCACGTTAGGTTGAGATGGTTACGTTTGGT
>NW_016943992.1:0-3092 GCF_001483705.2 Eufriesea mexicana | reverse complement strand
AACCCAAAGCAACCTAACAAAACCAAACGTCATCTAACTAAACCTAACTAGCCGCGACCAGTGCAGCTGGCCTCCACAGAGCCAAGCAGAGGATATTAGATCACAGTAGAGCGTAGGAGTACGCCGTATAGCAGTGTACAGCACAAAAGTCAAAGCCATCCAAACCAAACCTAACCTAATGCGACATAACCAGACGTAACCTATCGAAACCTACCGTGACGCCACCACTGCTGATGGCTTCCCGAGAGTCGAGCAGAGTATGGTAGTGCAGCGTAGAGCGCATAAATCCACCGAACGGCAGTGTAGAGCACAAAAGATAAAGCTAAACTATTCTAATGTAAGTAAACCTTTCCTAACCAAACATAGCTTAACTCAACGTAAAGCGCCCCGACCAATATTGCTGGTGTCCCCGAAGACAAGCAGGTCATTATAGGTCAAATTAAAGCGCAGATGTCCATAGAAGAGCATTGTGTGGAACAAAAGTCACAGCTATCCCAATCTAACACTGCATAACCAAATATGACCGAATGGAATGGAACACAATCTGACGTGCCGCGACCACCATTCCTGGCGTCCACGGATACAAGCAGAGTGCGATGGCGCGCAGTAGAGCGCCGAAGACCATATATTAGCAGTGTGTAGCACAAAAGTCAACGCTATCCCAGCCTAACCAAGCATAACATAACATGAAGGAACGCAATCGAACCCAATCTAACTTGCCAAGAGCACTACTGCTGGCCTCCCCATAGCCAAGAAGAATATACTATTGCGCAGTAGAGCGCACAAGTCCACCGAATGGCAGTGCATAGCAGAAACGTCAAAGCGAGCCAAACCATACCTGACAAACCCTATCCAAGCAAAACGTATCCGAACCCAACCAAACGTGCCACGACCACTATTTCTGGCCTCATACAGGCACACAGAGTCTAGTAGAGCAATGCATAGCGCAGGAGTCGCCCGAATAGCAAGGTATAGCACAAAACTGAAAGCTATCCCCACCAAGCCCAACAAGATCTAACATAACCAAATGTTACGTAACACAGTCTAACGTGCCGAGAGCATTGTTCCTGGCGTCCACAGATACAAGCAATGCGAGTTCGCGGTCTGAAGAGCGCAGAAGCCCATCGAATGGCATTGTGTAGCACAAGAGTCGAAGCTATAATAACCTAACACATCGTAACCTAACCTAGCCAAACATAATTTAACACAAACTAACGTGCCTCGATCGCTATTGCTGTCATCCCGAGAGTCGAGCAGAGTATAGTAAAGCAATGTAGAGCACTGAAATCCACGGAATAGCAGTGTATGGTACAAAAACCGAATCTATCCAGATATAACCCAAGCAATCGTACCCTAACTCAGCCTAATGTGCCGGGACCACTATTGCTGGCCTCCCAAGAACCGAGCAGAGTATCCGAAGAAATCCACCGAATAGCTGTCTATAGCACAAAGGTCAACTCTATCCTGTCCTAACCTAGCCAAACGTAACACAAGCTAACGTATCCGAACTTAGCATATCGTTCCAGTACCATAGTTGCATACCTCCCCAGAGACAATCAGAATATACTGCAGCACAGAAGAGCGCGGAAAGCGAACAAGTTGCAGTGTACAGTGCAAAAGTCAAAGAAGCCCTGAACCAACCTGACCTAAGCGGACCTAACCAAACGTAGATTAACTAAACCTAACGTATCGAGTACAAAATTGCTGCCCCCCCCCCCCAACCCCAAGCAGAGCATATTAGGGTAGACTAGAGCCCAGAAATGCATAGAATCGCTGTACGTAGCATAATAGTCGAAGCTACCCTACCCAAACATAAACATACTTAACATATCCGAACGTAGCTTAACTCAACCTAACGTGCCGAGACTGCTACTGCTAGCCCCACCAGAGCCAACCACAATATACAAGAGAACAGTAGATAGAAGTAATCCTCCGTGCTGGCGTGAAAAGCACAAGAGTCTAAGATATCCTAACCTGACCAGACATAACTTAACTTAACCACACGTAGCCTAACACATCCTAACGTGCCGAGACCACTATTGCTGGCCTCGGCAGGGTCAAGTGGAGCATATTAGAGCACAGTAGAATGCAGGAATCCACCGACTAGCGGTGTACAGTACAAAAGCCAAAGCTGTCCTCTCCATGCCTAGCCGAACGTAACATAACCAAACGCAACATAACACAGACTATCGTGCCGACACCGATACCGCTGGCCTCTCATAGCCAAGCAGAATATACTATAGCACAGTCGAGCGCAGAAACCCACCGGATGGCAGTGTAGCGCAAAAATGTCAAAGCCATTCTAATCAAACTTATCCTAAGCTTACCTAGCCAGAAGTAACGTGACCCAACCTACCGTGCCGCGTCCGCTATGCTGGGCTCCCCACAGCCCATCACAGTATAGTAGCGCAGCTAAGAACGCAGAAATCTACCGAATAGCAGCATAAAGCGAGAAAGTCTATGTTACCTTATCCTAAACTAACCAAACATAACATAACCAAATGTAACATAACCCAACCTAAAGTGCCAAGAGCACTATGGCCGTCCTCCACAGCACCGAGCAGAACATATTAGAGGAGAGTAGATAGCAGAGGTCCATAGTATGACAGTGTATAGCACTAAAGTCGAGGACATCCGGTACATCCGACCTAACGCAAACAAACTTAACCTAACCAAACGTTACGTAACACAACCTAACATGGAGATACCGCTACTGCTAGTCTCCCGCGAGCGGACCAGAGCATAGTACAGCAACCTTGAGCGCACAAATCCACCGAATAACAGTGTATAGCAGAAAAGTCAAAGTTACCCTATCCTAACCTAAACTAACATTACCTGACCAAACGTAACGTATGTCAACCTAAGGTGACGAGAGTACTATAGCCACCCTCTCCAGCGACAAGCAGAGCATATTAGTGGAGAGTCGAACGCAAAGGACCATAGAATGGCTGTGTCAAGCACAAAAGTCAGAGACACCCTGACCAAACACAGTTAAACCAAACCTAGACAAACGTTACTTAACACAGCTCATCGCGCCACGGCCACAATTTCTGGCATTCCCGCATCAAAGGAGAGAATATTGGATGCCATTA
>NW_016943991.1:0-1425 GCF_001483705.2 Eufriesea mexicana | reverse complement strand
ATTGCTCCTCCCGAAAGGACTCTAATATTATGAGCTTGGCTATGCGAAGGCCAGCAATAGTGTGCTCAGCTCGTTATGCTGAGACAGTTTACGTACGGATAGGACGGTTTAAGCTAAGTTTGGAGAGGACAGCTTTACCTTTTGTGCTGTACACTGCTATTCGCAGGATCTCTGCTCTTTACTGTGCTCTAGCATGCCCAGCTTTGATCTGGGAAGGGCAGCAATTGAGTTCTCGACATGTTAGGCTGAGTTAGACTATGTTTAGATATCTTCTGTTGGTTTGGGTTAGGCTTGGGTTTCTTTGACTTTTACGGTGTATACTGCGATTGTATGGATTTATGCGCCCTACTCTCCACTAATGGGTTCTGCTTGGCCCTGCGGTGGCCAGCAATAGAGTTCGCGCCACATTAGGTTGAGTTAGGTTACGTTTGGTTAGTTTAGGATTGGTTAGGATTAGTTAGGTTAGGTAAGGTTCTGCTAGGCTAGATTAGGTTAGGTTAAGTGAGCTTAGGCTAGCTTAGGCTATGTTAGGTTAGGCTAGGTTTGGTTAGGTAACTTACCCTAACGCAACCTAAGTGAACACAACCTAACTATGCGTAACGAGCCGAGACCATTACTGCTGCCCTCCCCACAGACAAGCAGGTCATATTAGAGCCCAGTAGAGCGCAGAAATCCATCGAATATTAATGCACAGCACGTCAGTTAGAGCTATCCTAACCAAACTTAGCCTAACCCATCCCAACCGAACGTAGCCTTTCGCAACATAACTTGCCGGGGCCACCATTCCTGGCCACCCCAGAGCCAAGTTGAACACGTTACTGGAGGGCAGAACGCAGAAATCCCTAGAATCGCAGTGTACATTGGAAAAGTCAAAACTACCTAAGCCCAACCCAAACAATCTTGGGCATATCCGAACATAGCCTAACACAACCTAACGTGCCGAGACTGCTATTGCTTACTTCCCCAGAGCCAAGCAGAAAGCATTAGTGGAGAGCAGAACGCAGAAATCCGTGGTATCCCTGTGTACATCAGAAAAGTCATACCTGCGCTAACATAACCCTAGCCATCAGAAGATAATAGAAGATATACCCAAGCTGGTGTGTCGAGATCAATATTACTTCCCCCCCCCCCCCCCAGTGCCAAGCAGAACACACTAGAGCAAAGTGCGGCGCACATATCCACCGAATAGCAGTGTACAGCACAAAAGTTAAGGTGATCCCATCCAAAGTAACCCCAACCCATCATATCCGAGCATAACCTGTCTGATCATAACGTGCCGAGGCCACCACTTCTGAACATCCCAGAACCAAGCTGAAAATATTACAGCGCTGTAGGGCGAAGCAATCCGCCTAATAACAGACGGTGGCATTACAGTAAAATCTAATGTCTCTAAACCGAACCAATAGCAAAATAACCAAACGTAAC
>NW_016943990.1:0-454 GCF_001483705.2 Eufriesea mexicana | reverse complement strand
CAGCACAAAAGTCAGAGCTGCTCTCCTAACCAGCCCAACCGTAACTTATCCAAACGTAGCATCGTTCAACCTTACGTGCCGAGAACACTATTGCTGGACTCGCCAGAGCCAAACAGAATACACTACAGCACAGTAAATAACAAATATCCGCGGCGTTTCAGTATATAGGAAAGGAGGCAAAGGTATCCTAACCTAACATGTACCAGCCTATCAGAACCAGATGTTGCCTAACTCAGCATAACGTGCCAAGGTCTCTATTGCTGTCTTTCCCAGAGACAAGCTGAACTTGGGATATCAGAGTGGAGCCTAGAAGTCCATCGAACAGCAGCTTACAGCGCAAAAGTCACAGCAGCCCTAGTCTATCCTAACCAAACGTAACATGCCCAAAGGTAGCCAAAATCAAACTAACCTGCCTGGATCACTATTACTGACCTCCCCAATGTCGAGCAGAGAA
>NW_016943989.1:0-281 GCF_001483705.2 Eufriesea mexicana | reverse complement strand
TTTTCCTGATATTTTGGAAATATTTTTGAGGAAATTGGAATGTCTATGTGGTTAAGAACTGTGATTTTTTAAATTTTATCGTGTTGAGAAAATATGTATAAGGCAGAGCTTATTGGGGTATGAGAACGTTGGGCTATAAAAGAGGATGATAGTGTGATAATAGTATTATCCACACGACGTTTTCCTCCTGATATTTTGGAAATATTTTAGAGGAAATCGGAATGTCTATGTGGCTGAAAATTGTGGTATTTAAAATTTCACCGTGTTGAGAAAATATTTAT
>NW_016943988.1:314-1635 GCF_001483705.2 Eufriesea mexicana | reverse complement strand
CATCCTTCCATACATCAATACATACATATATACATACATTCATTCAAACATCCATACATACATACGTCCATACATCTTACCATCCATACACCCACACATCCATACATCCTTACATCCATACATATATACATCCATACGTACATCCACACATCCGTACATACACACTTTCACACATCCGTACATTCATCCGTTCTTCCGCCCGCCCACCCATCCATTCATCCACCCACATATCCATGTATCCATGCTTCCGTACATCCATACATGCGTACATGAATACATCCATACATACATAACTCAAGTACATCCATACATTCATACGTCCATCCATCCATACATCTATCCATCCGTACATAAATCCATCCATACATCCATCCATCCATACTTTCATACACCCACACACCCATACACCCATAAATCCATGCACCCATACACTCATCCATCCATACATACATCCATACATTCATCCATACATCGATACATAAACCCATACACTCGCCCATACATAAATGCATAGATACATCCGTACATACATCCATACATACATCCATACGTCCACCCATACGTTCAACAGTACATTCGCCCTTCCATACACGCATCCATACATTCATGCATCCATCCACCCATCCATAAATCCACCTAACCACAGATCCATCCATCCATACATGCATACATATATACATCCATACATCCATACAATCGTAGATCCGTCCATCCATACCTCTGTCCATCCATACCTCCATCTATCGACACAGCCATCCGTCCATCCATCCATCCATCCGTACAACCATCCTTCCATACATCCATACATCCATACATCCACCCATTCGTACACCGATCGATCCATACATCCGTCCATCCGTACATCAACCCAACATTCCATTCATCCATGCATACATCAACCCAACAGTCCATCCATCCACCCAGCTATACATACATACATCAATACAAACATACATACATACACACTTACATACATCCATACAATCATCCATACATACATTCATGCATACACCCATACATTCATCCATACAAGCATCCGTACATTCATCCATGCATACATACATACATTCATCCATACAGACATCCATACATACACGCGTTCTTCTGTCCATCCAGCCATCCATACATCCACCCACACATACATACATCCATGCATTAGTACAACCATATATTCGTACATCCATACATCGCAACATACGTACATCCTACCATTCGTACATCCATACATCCACACATCCGTACATCCATAAATCCGTCCAAACATACAACCATCCATCCATACATACAACCATACCCACATCCACACATCCATACATACACC
>NW_016943988.1:0-231 GCF_001483705.2 Eufriesea mexicana | reverse complement strand
ACATACATCCTCGCATACAACCATAAATACATCCATAAAGGCATCCATACACACGTCCGCACAACCATACATCCATGCATACATATATCTGTAAATAAATACATCCGTCCATCCATATATCCTGCCATCCACACATACATCCATCCATCCATCCATCCATCCATCCAGACACCCATACATCCATACATCCATACAACCATACATATATACATGCGTACATACATACTCCCG
>NW_016943987.1:0-1568 GCF_001483705.2 Eufriesea mexicana | reverse complement strand
ACCAAACCAACAGCATCATTCATCCTTATTTACGCATACAGGTTAGCTCACAACAATATTAAAAGAAAACGTAAATAAAATTGTACTTCTCAGCCAGATTCTTTTGCAATGCAATGGCTATAATAAACGAATTGGACCTTTCCTTCTTGTTTATGCGGAAAACCATGCTCACCACGACATTAATCGAAAAACTCATTAAAATTGAACTCTTCCGCCAGATTCTATTGCAATACAATGGCTGTATCAAACCTATAGAATCTTTCCTTCGCATTTATACAGAAAAGTTTTCTCGCCACGATATTAGTCGAAAAGGTCAATAAAATTGAACTTTTCAGTTAGACTCTATTGCATTGCAAAGGTTATATCAAATAAACCAATATATTGTTTACGGCTTGTATATGTAGAAAAGCTTGCTCACAAATATATTACTCAGAGATTTCATTAAAATAGAGCTTCTCAGCCAGATTCTACAGCAATGCAATGGCTATATCAAACCTATAGTATCTTTCCTTCACTTTTGTACAGAAATGTTTGCTAACCACGATATTAGTCGCGAATGTCAATAGAATTAAACTTTTCAGTCAGATTCAGTTGCAATGCAATAGATATAGCAGGCCAATAAAATCGCTCCTCCTCATTTATGCAGAACAGTTTTCTCACCACGATATTAGCCGAAAATGTCAATCGAATTGAACTTTGTGGACAGATTCTATAGTAATGCGTTCGCTATACCAAAGCAACAGAATCTTTCATCCTTATTTACGCATACAGGATTGCTCACCACAACATAAGGCGAAAATGTTAATAAAATTGAACGTTCCAGTCTGATTCTCTAGCAATGCAGTTGCTATAGCAAACCAATAGAATCTTTCCTCCTTATTTTCGCTGGCAGGTTATCTCACCACAATACTAGTCGAAAATGTTAATAAAATTCAACTTTCCTGCCAGATTATATTTCAATGCAATGGCTATAACAAACGAATAACATCTTTCCTTCTTGTTTATGCGGAAAACCATGCTCCCCACGACATTAGTCGAAAAAGACAATAAAATTGCACTTTTCCGTCAGTTTCTATTGCAATGCACTGGCCATGTCAAACCTATAGAACCATTCCTTCGCATTTATACAGAAAAGATTTCTCACCACGATATTATTCGAAAATTGACACAAAATTGTCAACAAAATTGAACGTTCCAGTCTGATTCTATAGCAATGCAATTGCGAAAGCAAACCAATAGAAACTTTCCTCCTTATTTACGCTGGCAGGTTAGCTAACCACAATACTAGCCGAAAATGTTAATAAAATCGAACTTTACGGCAAGATTTTATAGCAATGCAATGGCTATATCAAACCCATAGAATCTTTCCTACGCATGTACACAGAAATGTTTGCTCACCACGATATCAGTCGCGAAAGTCAATAAAATTGAACTTTCCATTCATATCCTGTTGCAATTAATTAGCTATCAAAGACATTAGAATCATTCCCCTTATTTACGTAGATAGGCTTGCTCACCACAATATTAGACGAAAATGTCAATAAAATTGACCTTTCATTCAGATTCTA
>NW_016943986.1:0-571 GCF_001483705.2 Eufriesea mexicana | reverse complement strand
ATAGCAGTGCACAGCACAAGGGTCGAAGCTACCCTTCTCCAAGGTAACCAAACGTAACACAACCGAACGTATCTTAACTGAACCTAACGTGCCGATACCAGTACTGCATGAATCCACAAAGCCAAGCAGAATATACTAGTGCACATTGCAATGCAGGAATCTACCGGACAACAGTGTATACCACGTAAGCCAAAGATATCCAAACATAACCCAGAATAACGTAAACTAACCAAACGTAGCCTAATACAACCTAACGAGGCGAGACCACTGTTACTACCGCCCAGAGTCGAGCAAAGTATTGTAGAGCCATGTAGAGCGTAGAAATCCACCGAGATGCAGCCTATAGCGCAAAAGTCAACTATAATCTATCCCAACCTGTCCAAACGTAATATAAGCAAACGCAGCATAACTTAACCTAAGGAGCCGGGACCTCTATTGCGGACCACCCCAGAGATAGGCAGAATATATTACACCTCAGAAGAGCGCAGAGAGCCATAAGCTAGCATTATATAGCATAAAAGTCAATGCCATCCTGTCCTAACCGGTGCACGTATATCGCACCAAACGTAAC
>NW_016943985.1:0-579 GCF_001483705.2 Eufriesea mexicana | reverse complement strand
TGCACTTGCCATTGGATTGAAGGCGCTAGGCGATCTATTCCCCAAGCTATAACATGTTGTAGATTTTGAATAGACCTATTCTCTGGCAACTAGGTGGCTGTACTTGTCATTGGATTGAAGGCGTTGGTTGACCTCTTCACCAAGCTAATACAGAATATAGATCTTGAATAGATATTTTATCTGGCAAGTAGATAGCTGTACTTGTCATTGGATTGAAGGCGTTCGGCGATCTGTTCGCCAAGCTATAACAGGTTATAGACTTTGAATAGAGTTATTCCTTGGCAAGTATCTGGCTGTACTTGCCATTGAATTGCAGGCGATAGGCGATCTAATCACCCAGCTTTGCCAGCTTATATGTTTTGAATAGACATATTCTCTGGCAAGTAGATGGCTGTACTTGCCATTGGATTGAAGGCGTTATGCCACCTATTCACAATGCATAGGTTATAGATTTTGAATAGACCTATTCCCGGGCTAGTATATAGCTGTACTCGCCATTGGAAGAATGCGTTAGACAACCTATTCGCCACGCTTTAACACATTACAGATTTTGAATATACATATTCTCTGGCAAGTAGA
>NW_016943984.1:987-1538 GCF_001483705.2 Eufriesea mexicana | reverse complement strand
ATCGCCTAACGCCTTCAATCCAATGGCAAGTACAGTGATCTATTTGCCAGAGAATAGGTCTATACAAAATCTGTAACCTGTTATAGCATTGTGAACAGATGGCATAACGCCTTCAATCCAATGGCAAGTACAGCCATCTTTTTTATTCAAAACCTATAAGCTGCCATAGCTTGGTTATTAGATCGCATAACGCCTGCAATCCAATGGCATGTACAGTCATCTACTTGCCAGAGAACAGGTCTATTCAAAATCTATAAACTGTTATAGCTTGGCGAATAGATCGCTTAACACCGTCAATCCAATGGCAAGCACAGCCATCAATTTGCCGGAGAATAAGTCTATTCAAAGCCTATAAGGTGTTATAGGTTGGTGATTAGATCGCCTAACGCCTGTAATCCAATGGCACGTTCAGGCATCTACTTGCCAGAGAATAGGTCTATTCAAAATCTATAAACTGTTATAGCTTGGCGAATAGATCGCCTATGGCCTTCAATCCAATGGCAAGTACAGCACTCTACTTGCCAGAGAATAAGTCTATCCTAAATCTATAA
>NW_016943984.1:290-786 GCF_001483705.2 Eufriesea mexicana | reverse complement strand
AACCATTTATAGCTTGGTGAATAGATCGCCAAACGCCTTCAATCCAATGGCAAGCACAGCCATCTACTTGCCGGAGAATAAGTATATTCAAAATATATAACCTGCTATATCTTGGTGAATAGATCGCATAACGCCTTCAACCAATGGCAAGTAGGGCCATCTACTTGCCAGAGAATAAGTCTATTCGAAATATATTACCTGTTATTGCTTGGTGAAAAGATCGCCTATCGCCTTGAATCCAATGTCAGGTACAGCCATCTACTTGCCAGAGAATAGGTCAATTGAAAATCTATAGTCAGTTGTAGCTTGGTGATTAGATCGCATAACGCCTGCAATCCAATGTCATGTACAGTCATCTACTTGCCAGAGATTAGGTCTATTCAAAATCAACAAACTGTTATAGCTTGGAGAATGGAGCGCCTAACGCCTTCAATCCAATGGCAAGTACAGCCATCAATTTGCCAGAGAATAAGTCTATTCAAAACCAATAAGCTGC
>NW_016943984.1:0-248 GCF_001483705.2 Eufriesea mexicana | reverse complement strand
CAATGGCATGTACAGTAATCTACTTGCCAGAGAATAGGTCTATTCGAAATCTATAACCTGTTATTGCATGGTGAATAGATCGTTTAACGCCTTCAATCCAATGGCAAGTACAGGCATCAACTTGCCAGAGATTAGGTCTGTTGAAAATATATAACCTGCTATAGCTTGGTGAATAGATCGCGTAGCGCCTTCTATATAATGGCAGGTACAGCCATCTACGTGCCAGAGAATACGCCTATTCAAAATAT
>NW_016943983.1:0-3521 GCF_001483705.2 Eufriesea mexicana | reverse complement strand
CAGAGCTAATCTCACCATATATGAACAAACCTAACCTAACAAATCGTATCATATCTCAAAATATGTTTCCCAGAACATCATTGCTGTCCTCCACAGAGACAAACAGAACATACAACAGCGCACAAGGGGGCCGGAATCAACCGAGTAGCAGTGTATAGCATAAAAGTCAAAGCTCTCCTATCCACCTATATCCAACCTTAACATAACCAAACGTATAGTGACACAACCTAACGTACTGCGACCTCTATTGCTGGCATCCCCAGATTCGAGCAGAACATACTAGAGCGCAGCAGAGCGCAGAAGTATACCACATTCTTTAGTGCAGCACAAAAGTCAAACATATCGTGACCTAACCTGACCCTAACTAACCTAAGCAGACGTAGAGTGACACAACTTAACGTGATGAGTCCACTATTTCTGGCCTCCCCAAAGCCAAGCAGAATATACTAGGGCACAGTAGAGCGCAGAAATCCGCCGCATTGCACTGTATGGTACAAAAGTCAAAGACGTCCTATTCTAACAAAGCCTAAAGTAACACAACCAAACGTAACGTAACTCAACGTAACATCCCGCGACCGCTATTTCTCGCCCCCACAAAGCCAAGCAGAATATACTAGAGCACAGTAGAGCGCAGAAATCCACCTCATTGCAGTGTACAGCGCAGAAGCCCAAGATGTCGTAACTCAAAATGACATAACCTAACCTAGCCAAACGTAGCCTTACACAATATAACATGACGCGACCTCTATTAGTGGCCTCCGTGGAGCCAAGCAAAGCATATTAGAGCACATTAGAGCGCAGAAGTCCAACAAATAGCAGTTTATAGCACAAAAGTCGAAGTAGCCTATCCTAACCTAGCCAAGCGTGACATTTGCGAACGTAACATAGCTCAACCAAACATGACGAGACATGTAGAGCTGTTCTTCACAGAGACAAGCAGAATGTACTAGAGCATAATAGAGCGCAGAGATCCGCCGCATTGCAGACTTGAACGAAATGCTCAAATATATCCAAAACATACCGAACCTGGCGTAACATAGCCAATCGTGCCCTACCTCAACATGACGTGCCGAGACCACTATTGTTGTCCTCCAAGGGCCAAGAAGAACATTCTAGAGCACACTGGAGTGCAGAAAACCCCATAATAGCAGTTTACAGCACAAAAGTCAAAGTTAACATATCCTAATGTATAAAACCTTAACTTAATCAATCACATACTAAACCAAACATAACTAAACCTAACGTGCAGCGACAGCTATTGCTGGCCTCCACAGAGTCGAGCCGGACGCATTAGAGGAGAGTAGAGCGCAGAAGTCCTTAGAATCGCAGCGTACAGCGCAAGAGTCACTGCTATCCAAACCGAACCCAAGTTAACGTAACCTAACCGAACGAAGCGTAACTCAATAAAACGTGTCGCGAACACGGCTTCCGGCCTCCCTTCAGACAAGCAGAATATACCAGAGCACAGTAGAGCGCAGAAATTCGCCGCAATGCACTGTAGAGCACAAAAGTCAAACACACCCTTACCTAACTTGGTCTGACCTTATCTGCGTAAACGTAGTGTAGCACATTATAACGTGACGAGACAAGTATGGCTCTCCACTCCAGAGCAAATCAGTGCGTATTGGAGCACATTGGAGCGCAGAAATCCACCGAATAGCAGTGAATAGCACAAAAGCCGAAGAAGCCCCTCCTAACCTAGCCAAACGAAACATATGCAAACGTAACCTGGCTAAACATAACATGACGGAACCACCATTTCTGGCTTCCACAGGGGCAGGAAGAATATATTGGGGCACAGTAGAGCGAAGAAATCCACCGTACTGCAATGTACAGCACAGAAGACTAAGATAACCTAACACAACCTTACCCCACCTAACCAAAACCATCTTAGCATAAATCAATATTACGTGCCGCGACCACTGCTTCTGACCTCCACTGAACCAAGCAGGACATGTTAGAGCATAATACGTCACAGAAATCCACCGAATGGCCTGTATGGCACGAAAGCCAAAGCTATCCTAACCAAACTTACCATGACCTAACCTACTAGAACGTAACCTATCCCAGACTAACGTGCAACGAACACCATTGCTCGTCTCCACAGTGTCGGACAGATTATAGTAGATCAATGTAGAGCGTAGAAATCGTCCGTGCAGCAGTGTGCAGCAGAAACGTAGAAGAAATCCTGACCGAGCCATCCTTACCTAACCTAACGAAAAAGACCTATCTCAAAATGACGTACCGAGGCCACCATTACTGGCAACCCCGGAGTCAAAGGGACACATTACAGCACAGTAGATGGCAAAAGTCAACCGAGTGACAGCGTATGGCGCAAAAGTCTAATATACTCTATCCTAACATAACCAAACGTAGCATAATCGAACGGAACCTAACTGAAGCCATCGTGCCCAAGACCCCATTGCTAGCCTCGATAGAGCCAATCCGGTTATACTAGAGCACAGTAGACCGCAGAAATACACCGCAGTGCAGTGAAGAGCACAAAAGCCGTAGATATCCTGACCAAACCTGACCTAACCTAACCTAACCAAACGCAACATGACAGCACGACTTGCCGCGATCACTTCTCCTGGCATCCCCAGAGCAACGCAGTATGTTGTTGAGCACGGTAATTCACGGGAATCCACCGAAAAGCGGTGTAAGGCACGAAAGTCGTAGCTACCCTAGCAAAACTCAGCCACACCTAACTCAACCAAACGTATCCTAACCCAAACTGACGTGCCACGACCACCATTGCTCGCCTCCCAGAGTCGAGCAGAGAATATCAGAAGAATGTAGAACGCGGGAATCCATCGATTAGCAGTTTATAGCTCAAAAGTCGATGACACGTTAGTCCAACCTGTCCTAACCTAACCAAACCAACGTAACCTGCTCAGCATAACGTGCTCAGACTACTATTGCTGACGTCCCGAGCGTCAAGCAGAGAATATTAGAGCACTGTAGAGCGCTGGAATCCACCGAGTAAGAGCGTATTGCGAGAAGGCCAAAGCTATCCTCCCCTAAACTCACCAAGCGGCACATACACAAACGTAACATAACTCAACCTAACACGCAGCGACCATCCCCCCCCCCCCCCCCCAAAGGCAAGCAGAGTATAGTAGAGCACAGTAGAGCGCAGAAATCCGCGGAACAACAGCATATACCAGGAAAGTCAAAGCTATCCAAACCTAACCCAGCCGAACGTATCGTAACCAAACCTAACGTGCCGCGAACGCTACTGCTGGCTTCCCCAGAGTCGAGCGGAACATATTGTAGGAGAGGAGAGTGCCGAAGTCCTCTGAATCGCAGGGTACACCGGAAAAGTCAAAGATATCCAAATCGGACCCGAGCAAGCCTAACCTAACCAAACGTAGTCTAACACATCCTATCGCTTCGCGCCCACTGTTCGTAGTATCTCCAGAGTCCAGCAGAGTACAGTACAGCAATGTAGAGCGTAAAAATCCACCGATGAGCAGTGTATAGCGCAAAAGACAGTTCTATCCTCTCATAACATGTCCAAG
>NW_016943982.1:0-682 GCF_001483705.2 Eufriesea mexicana | reverse complement strand
TGAACCTAACGTGCCGCGATCGTTATTGCTGTCCTCGACATAGTCAGGCGGAGTATATTAGAGAAGAGGAGAGCGAGGATATCCATAGATTCACTGAGTACAGCAGTATGCAATCCTAGCAGATGCTAACATAACACAGCCAAACGTAACCTAACTCAATCTAACGAGCCTAGACCACCATTGCTGACGACTCCAGAGCCAGGCAGAGCATACTAGGGCACAGTAGAGCGCAGGAAACCGCTGAATTGCTGCGTAAAGCACAAAAGCCGAAGATATATTGACCTACCATGGCCCAACCTAACCTAACCAAACATAGCCTAACTCAGCGTAACGTGACGAGACCACAACTTTTGGCCTCCCCAGTGCCAAGCAGAACACACTGGAAAGCGGTAGAGCGCACAAATCCACCGAATAGCAGTGTATAGCACAAAAGTCAAAGCAATCCTATCCTAACACAACCAAACGTAGCAAAGGCATACGTAACGTTACCCAACCTGAAGTGCCACGACCGCTACAGGTGGCCACATGACGGCTAAGCAGAGCATAGCGGGGCAATGTAGAACGCTGGAATCGTCCGAATAGCGTAGTATAGCACAAAGTCAAAGCTATCCCAACAAATCATGACCAATCCTAGCAAGACCAAGCGTAACATAAGTAAACCTAACGGGCCGAGAGCACACTT
>NW_016943981.1:0-39063 GCF_001483705.2 Eufriesea mexicana | reverse complement strand
CAGCTGACAGTGCGTTACATGCTACATATACAAAGTGGGCATTGTTTCCTTGGATTAATCTTTTCACTGTTGAAGTATGCTTCGCGAGAATTCCAGAGCGAGGAATGCGGATCAATCATCCCTCGAGATATTTAAAATTGGCAACCCAGAACTGGGTACAGACATCAACACAATATCTTCGCCGTTGAGTGACTCTGCTCACAGATGATGCAAGTTCCATATTATTTCTAGAATAGTCAACATATAGTACGGTTACGGCTAGCGATATTTACAATTGACAGTACGTTACTAAGTACATCCACTAGCAGAGCACTGTATTCGTTGGACTAATCGGTTAAATCATTATTAAGTTCTATAGCCTTCCTTGGATGCCGAAAAAGAGATCCACTATCCCTCGAGATATTTACTGTTTCATACATTGTATTGGGTGCAGCCATCTTCACAGTGCTGCTGACGTTGGATTAATTTGCTTACTGGTGATGTATGCTCTAAAACAATTATAGAAACACCATGGTATAGTGCGGCCATGTCCAGAGACTTTTACAGCCACCAAAGGAGTACTGTGGCCAATGGATTATACTGTTACATGACGATTTACATTCATTAGCAATTCTAGGCGATAAAGTACAGATCCATTGCATCTCCACATATTTACAAATGACGTAGCAGGACTGAGTACAGACATCATCATGGTACTGCTGCCGTTGGCACGGTATGTTCACTGGTGACGTAAGTTCCAATGCAATAATAGAATAATCAATGCGTTGAAGGGTTATGGCTGGAGATATTTGCAATTGACAGGGCGGTACCAGTAACTTTCACAAACAGAGCAATCTAGCCGTTGGTTAAGTCTGTTCAATACCGATACATATTATATAACAATTCCAGAATGACAATAGACAGATGCATTATCGCTCGATACGTTAACAATAGAAACACAGTACCGGGCACAGCCGTAATCGCAGTTCCGTAGCATTTTGATTAATTTGATCACAGATGATTTAGTTCCACAGGAACTCTAGAATGACCAATGTATATTTCGGTTATGCCTAGGGACCCTTTCAATCGTCAGTACTGTACACGGCACATCTTTCAACAGCGCACTGTAGCAGTTGGATTAATCTGTTCACTAACGATTTGTATTCTATGGCAATTCGATAACAATAAGTTGTTAAATCAGTAATTGCTGGTGGTATTAACAATTGACATGATGGTACTAGTACATCCACCAACAGAGTACTGTAGCTGTTGGGTTACTCTGTTCAGTGATTATTTAAACTCCGTAGCAGATCGAAATTTATCAGTGGATGGATCGCTTAGCGGTGCAACACAATACTCTACTGTGTGCGGCCGTGTACACAATATTGAAGCCAATGGATTAGTCCGTTCGCTGATCATATCAGTTCTTCAGCATCTGTAGAAAGATCAATTGTTAGAGCAACTGTCGCTAGGGACGTTGACAAATCTGAATTCACTACTGAGTATATACATCTGCACTGAACTATATCCGACGAATTGATCTATAAATTGATTACCTAAATATCAGAGCTACTCTATAATGATCAATGTACAGAACAATTGTGTCTAGGGTACACTGCAGTTGACTGTACGGTACTAAGTACAGCCACCAATAGAGAACAATGGCCGTTGGATTAATCCATTCACTGAGGACTTTAATTCAGCCGAGATTCTGGAATGATCAAAAGATATATCAATTGCAGCAGGAGATATGAACAATTGACAATGCGCTACTGATAATAGCCATCGACATATTTCTACAGCCATTGTACTAACTTATTCCATGCTTTTCAACGTTCCTCAGCAATTCTCGAATGGTTAACGTTAATCACAGGATAACACACAATTCATGATTTTTCAGAGTAGTTTGAAAGCAGCTTCAGCGATTATTTGGAAAATTGTCGATTTTTCTGCGATGTGGTCTTACTACAGCTGCAGAACTGCGCGAAACTGCAAAGAATACCGTTATTCACTGAGGAACACATCTTTCATGCATTTTCATGGCTCTTTGTATACAATATCAGCGAACTTTTATAATAATTGGTTTTTTTGCGGTAAAGTCTTTTTACCTCTTCAGAACTGCACATCGTAACACTATTTTAGTAATGTCACACATTTCCACCAATTGCAGTGGTGTTTGGTCGCTGTTTCAGCGAATATTAGAAAATTGGGGTTCTTTGGGCGAAGGTATACTACAGCCTTATAGCTGCACGGAAATTCTTTGTTTGAGTAATATCTCAAATTTCATGCAATTTCAGCTCAATTTGATTACAGCTTCAGCTGATGTTAGGAAAACTTTCGACTTTTGGCTGCAAAGTTTTACTACTACTTCAGGTATGTACCGAGTGTCCTTATTTTAGGAATGCATGTATGCTATTTAAGTAATATATACAATCCGTGCAATTGAAGCGCAGTTGGATGTCATTTGTGTCGTCTGCGAACCTTTCCTGATAGGTATAGTGCGCCATATTAACTGTACCCTACTCATTACATAGAAGAATACATGGCACAAGGGCGATCCAGTAAAGGACTTGTACCCCATAAATATAAGAACATGTAGCATGAGAGAATACATGACATTCTACAACCATATCATAACATGGTCAGGAGACACGTGCAACTGCTTTTCAGCGCAAGAGTCACTTGTATAAGCCGAGAAGAAGCGTCGCGTTTCTGAATGCACTGCTCCGACCGGACTATAACGTTTGAGGGGGCCATAGTGGCGAGGGAAGTACTTGGTCCCGCTCGCACGCCCAATACGCTTTCCTCGACTCACGATCCTCGCTCTTCGCTCTCCAATGATGGTCCTTTCGGCACGCTGTTGCCTTGATTATCACGTTTGTGGTTATTAACCATTTGCGCTTAGAAAAATTTTCGCGAAGAACACGTAACTGCTCGAATCCTTTCTTTTATGTACTTACGGACTCCGGTTTTTGCCATTTATGGTGGAACGAAAACAGAAAATCACGAGTACTTCATCTGCATATTTCACGTGAAGTTACTTCTATTCCGGAAATTATCATATAGTCGTCACTTAAGCTATGCAAGGATGTTAACATAGCGGGAAACATGAGGTCACTATTCTCGAATTGAGTGTGCACACATTTTGGGTTTCCATTTGTGAACATTACTCTCATGATTGCAATTGCTTTCTGATCATTATCCTGATAGTTCTATGTGAATTACTCGCTCACTTTCCATCGCCCTAGTTCTTTCGCTTGCGACAGCAATTTATCGGCTGTTACGACTTGCATACGATTATACCTTACAACTGCTAATATTTCTATATTGCTTAGTTCGGGAATATTCATTACTAACTCAAGTTCTGTAATTTTTTCATAGCCCTCATCGTTTAAATCACCTCTCAATTCACTGTACGTTACTTCACATTGTAACACATGTTACGACCAATTTTCGGAAATAATTCTAGTTTTTTCCAACTTTGCAGATATAAAAACGAAACCATACATTTTCTTCCTGAACTGTATTTCATTACATATATGAAGTGCTCATATCAGCACCAGAGGAAGCATTTTTCACCTTCAGTTATTGTTTTAATTATTGCATTTAAGAGGTGTAACGAGAACTGCTATTAGCTTTCTAGAATTATTTTCTTAAATAAACTGTGATGAAATTTCACTTCGCTTACGTTCAATGATACTATTCACGTCGTAGGCCACACATACCTAGTTACCAAGCATTCCAATTAAAGCTTCAGTTGCAAATTGCTTAAACCGATTTTCCAATGGGAAATTCACGACGATTTTTAGCAGATAACGCATACAATTTCTTTCAATTATGAGAACCTGCACACTCGTCGTTTGTATCCAAGCTGGGGCAACGCATTTCGAAACGCTCCTTTGCGTGTCATTAATACTTTCACCTTGCATAAGCATACCTTTTTTCATAAATATTCCATAATTTTCATAAGAGACTAGGAAATACAATACAATTACGATAATTTAAAGCAACGGAATAAGCTGGAATTAACCGTGATACGAATTAAACTGAACGATGTATCAGCTAACAGTCTCATACATCCATATCGCCAATTCTCCCTGAATTTCGTATAGAGATGCGTAGTTTAAGTTGGAAAATCTATTTTCGTTCATGGTAATGCTAGCGGAAAGTAACTAATCGATGAATAACTATAAGTTCGTCTGAGTACTGAGAAATATGGATGGACGTTCATCATGGAATGGGTCGGAATTAAAATTTGAATCCTATGGATAACTTGAAAATTTACACTTAAGAAGTTTGTATATATCTTTGTATTTACGTGCATCCTTTAGGTATAATATGAATAGAAATCCATCCAGTTCGAACTATACTATAATGAGATAATAAAGATAGCTGCATTATGAAATTTATATATCGTATAAAAGTGTAAGGATGAGATAACGATGGAAAGCTTCTAAATTCTAAACTTGTTTGTTATAAAATATATATTCTGACGCTTCCAATAGATACCTGAATATGTAGAACTCCTCAATATCCTGCAATTGTTATCAGTTCTGACCGCAAATTGAAAAATTTGGTCAATAGTCTATAATTCATTCGGAAAGAGCAGTTGCGTTCCCAATGGCGGTATAACACTATTTAAAAGAATGAATGGAATACAACTAGGCTAGCTCATTCAGTATAACGAAGCATTAAATAAGAAAACACAAGTCAATTCAAATTAAATAACGACATCTATCAAAGCAACACGTTGAACGGTATTCCAAGCTGTCTAACAAAGGAATCCAAAAATCTGAGCACCTTACTTTAGATTGCACACTAGCTCTTTAGCAAAAGTACGGTACCTGTTATTACGTTTAGCTTCGCGTCATATTGGACAGCCCATGTTATCTTCGTGTCATAACTAACAATTCATACGCTCATCGCACATAATAACAACGACAGAATGAACGAGGGAAATCTTTGGTATTCCTTTCGTTTATAAAGTGCTGAATAGCCTTGTAAATTTTTCTGATATATTGGAAAAATCCTCAGTCAATGTTCCAAGTTCTTAATCAAGACGACACTGCTTTCTTCATGTGCAACAGCGTAAAATAGTTTTTGGATACAAATCATTATTAATAGAATAGTTATTAATGTCAAAAGTACCTATTCTACCTTATATATGTTCAGCCAATCCCTTCACACTATAAAACAGGTGTTATAGCGCACCTCTCCGTAGAAAATTCTGTATCTTTTATACCTATACACATCTCGTCCCTTTGTATATTTGTATAAATTTCCCGTATAGACAAAGCAACAAATAAATGAACTAGACATTAATAAAGTCTACGATATTGAGCAATAATTCATGACGCCCGCGAAACCATATTAAGCTCTCTAGTTAACCAATGTTCCAAGTTATTTACTCCGAACGATTAATATGCTTTGAAATAGCAACTTAAACAGCAAATTCAGTCCACCAGCCAACATTAATTACGATAACGAATTGCATAACGTTTCAATGCTTATAGCAAAATGACAGAGAACAACGAATCCAGCAATAAATCCAAGTCGTGTATATAACAAAACGTTCCCTTAAGAAGTAACCCTGTAAGATAGGACGGAAATGAATGCAAAAGCTTCCAATAGAGACAAGGGAGAGGTCGCCGGTGGAATCTTTGGCGCTAGGATGATCATACCGACGGCACTGCGATATCGAACCTGTAGACAGTTCCGGTATCTCAGCCCGTTGAAGTATCTGTTCGGTTTCTAGTTTTCTCGATTTCAATCAAATCCGCGAAGCCGTGTATCTTCGTTCACGCGCCCGTTTCCCAGGAGAATATTGAAATACTGGCAGCATGACGCCACTAATATTATATATAGTCGTCAGGAGAGTCGGAAACGCGCGCTACTTACTTCCGTTACGCGCCAGTAAGCATTTATCCTGGCAAAGTGATGCGGAGGAATTGGAGTAGGACCGTGGAACGTGTTCCATTGACCGACTGTATATTAAACAGTTTGCCCTCAGCGGTTCAATCGTTGCGGAAAAATAACGTTTCCAATATCTACAGCCCAAAATTCGACGAAACAACTTAAAGCGGTATACGTGGTATCGAATATTAATTAACGCGTGGAATTAATTTATTCCGACACTCGACGCATCGTCATTCGATATTCAACGCTAAACATACCACAGGTTAATTGACACACGAATGAGAAAGGGAAAGAAGTATTCGAAAGAATATTGGAATATTAATTTGACGTATGTTGAACGCAGTATCATGCAATCATGTGACCAAAGCAATGATAGATTCAATAGAGAATTTCAAGTAGCATGTTTGGAAATGGTTTTGAATTTGAACCTTGGCAGGTTTAATGTATGAATTAATACTAATTTTCTACTAGTGCTCTCTTAAGTCCTTACACGCTGATATATTTACGAGATGCTGAGCACACTGATGTCACTAAATATAAATTGGCAACATACATACCCATTTTATTCTAAATGAAATCTTGCTAGTTTTTGGAATTATTCAAATTTCACGCGCGTTAATTCACGCTCCACGCAGTTGCAGTCTAATGCGGGTGCAATTGATGTTTATGAGATGTAGTATGGTAACTCTCGACGATGTATACTCGTTATCGTTGCCAAAGCGGTTAGTGCCATACGCCACTACGTTTATCGTTTGCATACCTCCGTGAGTCTTACTTTCGCATTCCGGAAATGAATTTTTACTAACACTGTTTTACTGTAGAAGAGAGAGAATGGTTCTTGTCGAAAATTTTTAAAATTTGGAGAAATTGCAGTTTCAATGAAGAAAATGTCATGTTTGAATTACGTTCAATTACGGTCTGTAAAACAACTAAAGTCACACCATGAGAGATAATGGGGAATTTTTCCTTTAGAAGTAATTTCAGACTCAGTGAAGAGTATACCAACCACATGTTACTAATTAAAAGGTTTATACGGCAGAATGTACACAGGATGCATTTCCATTGATACGTGCCAGTCATACTGAATGGGTGCAAGATAAATACCATCTGGTGTTCAAAGTAATAACGAACATGTTCGAGGTTCAACGGTACAACTTATAAGGAAAAAAATTACCTAGCAGTCAAAAGTCGTATATTAAGTTCCTTGGGGTGTCTACAGTTGTCTAATTCTCCCCAATTTGGAGCTCAGAAATAAATTTCTAAAAGAAACGGTGTTCTTAAGGCTCCCCAGTCTTTTACAGAAAACCCGTCCCCGCCTTCCGCCGCAAAAATATCCAGGTGAAAATTCTATCGAAGTACGCAGGAGTACGGCTTTACCATTTATATAGATCGCTCAAATGATATTCTAGGTTCTCTCCTCGCAAAGCTATATCTGGTCAATGGCTAAGGTAGCATGGATCCACGTTTGCGCATGGTTGCATTCAATGGTAGATCTTTGAACCGAGAAACAAATTGCTAGACATTCAGTTATCCCTATGAAATTGCATTCGATGTATATACCGAGTCTACGACGCCGGAATATGGTGATGTCCTCGGGGTGGAACGCATAGCACACGCTACCGAACGGGTGCTTTCCGATTGTAGTCGGCGAGCCTAATATATGCGCCGCTAGCCGGAGTTCAGAAATAGGTCACGCTGCTCCATAAGAGCGTTGTTCTAATTATTTGGCCCTATTACTGTTTGCATGCATTCGAGCAGCATGGTTTCCGGTGAGCTTGTTCCACTCTATGACATAGCGGCGTTTGCCCTTAAACAAAGTACAATCCGACGCCACCTTCCAGCAATTTTCAAACTAAACGTCGTGTCTATTATTAGTTCCTCTCATCGTGGGAAAAATGCGCAAATAGGCACGTGATTTGAAAAAATACGAGTGGTGGGAATACGTTCGGCTCCTGCAATTGAAATCGTTCCAGCCGGGATTGAAGGGACCATTAACTAAAGCTTTCTGCTGCAACGAATATTCCCTAGAGTGCTCCTGCTCATTCTGTTTCTTGAGCTTTGAAAACGCGTCGTCTTGGTTATTCTGAATTGAATGGCTGTTTCTCTGGAAATATTATTACTATTATTATTGGCTACTGTAATTGGCGCAGCATGATTTTATCTTGTATACAAATAATTGGAACAACCAATCCCAGCAACCGGTTCTGGGATTCTTAATTTTGTGCTTAATTCTGACATAATGATGTAATAGTATTATCCATGTATGCCGTGTTTGGGTGCAGCTTTTTGTAGAATTAGCACAAAATAACGTAAACAAGCTTTTCGAACTTCTAAATAATCTTTAATTGTTTCCAAATGTCATACTTATGTAAAAGCTTGAGGAATTACGCTGCTTTAAAAGAAAATTGAAATGAAAAGTGGCAGGATACAAAATCTTCATAATGATATTTTATACAATACGTAACGGATATCAGAATGAAGCAATGTCCTAATTAGAGGTACTTTAATTAAACCTCTATTACAAGAGATGTTATATCAAAGAGTGGAGGATAAAGATAAATAGTTAATTTTTTATTGCCTGCCATACATTCTCCATGCATTATCGACACATATAAGAAGAAAAATTTGGAGATTCTTCCATGTAAAATTTGAAATTTCCAATTCCCTTTTCATTTTCCACGATATCTTACTTTCACACACACTTACACCCAATCATAAATAAATGGAAAATTTGTGTTCACCTATTCCTTATATCTACACGAATGAAAAACGTTTCCATTTATTAGCCTACAATGGATTAAGTGCCTATTCACAAACGCTTAATTCAGTATTTCATATTACGTAATATCCCTACTATCCTTCTAATACAATAATATGATCACTCTACAGGTACTTTCATTCGGTATATCTTTCCAAGATGCGGAATTAATATTCATAGTATTGACATAACTAAATTACTAAATTACAAAATTGTAGGATGGTGAAAGCTAGCGTTGGGACACCATAAATTGAGAGAACAGCAATAACAGGATATCACCATCTCAACATCAATAAAACTATTTGACCAAGGAAATAACAGCAAGATAACGAAATGAAAACACACAATGACGCATTCTAATTTAACTCCCTTTCGAACATCAAGCGACTCACGCCCGTGCCGGTCACAATTGATTTCTACGGGCACTGTTATTTTCGTAGAGGACGATGTTTTTCGAATTCTCCTAACCTACGTTTCACATCACCATACGAAGCACGAAACTTAATTTTGTTGCCAAAAATAACTTCTCCATTTACTTCTAGAAAGTATTGCTCGGTTTATAAGTTGTTCCTTTTCGCAGTCGTCGATTCGTGGATTCTTCCTGAAATGGTGGCCTACACTATCCTAGATATGAAAGATTCATAAATCGTCATTATCCAACATAAAGTGTAAAGATACCGTCCTTTTATGGGAAAAATTGGGAAACGAGAGAAATCGATAAATTTATAATTGAGAAGTTTGTATAGAATATCAGCGGCCGAGAGGAAATTCATTTCTTCTGGGAAGAATTTTGAATTATTCTTTTTAATATTGAAACTACCATGCTACATACGATTAGTCTAAAATTCGTCATTATACAAAATTCATGATGAGGAATATTGCAACGAATCGTAAATAGGGTCGAACGTTTATATGAAGAAACTGAGAATAGAGGAAAATCAACGAATTTGGAACAGATTTTTAAAAATGGAATACTGATTGGAGGAGAAGAAGTTTTGAATTAATATTCTTAATGTTGAAATTTGCTCGTCTAAGCGACTGATTTGTAATTTGTCATTATTCAACACTAAGGATGAGGAGTGTTCCTACGGATGATATCCAAAGGTACCTAACGAAGATAAACCCTTTGTGGGAAGGGACTGAAAATGTTATTTGATTTTTATCTCAATTTTTAAACAATTTTGCCATTAATTTATATTCACAGTTATTTTTGACCTTTATTTTGAAGATATCTTTCTAATTCGTAATTCAGTTCCTTCACGGGTGAAGACTACTGGATACAAGCGAACAGTATTTGACTATTTCTTGCATAAAGGGTATGAGTGAGACCTGTGTTTACAATGTTTAATCTTTTTAAAACATCTGATTCTGTTCTACACAGTAATAAGCTACCCTTCCCTTCAGTCGCTTTCACAAAAATTAATCTTTAAATGGTCAGAAATTACAATTTTTGTCCTGTGAGAAGGGAGTCCAATTACTTCTAGATTGAAGTTGGAACTTCTAGACTTCATGGATGAAACAAAAATTCCAGCAACGACGCATCGATGCATGATAATATTCCTTAATCGATATTCCTCTTAAAACCGAATTCCAAAAATAAAATTTAATGACTTTAATTTAAATTCAGAAATTTTTATTGGTTCGTTCAGAAGGACTTTTCGCCTTGAGGTTGCTCCAGTAGTTGGTGAAAATGAAATAGAATCGCGTGAATGGATGGAGTTTGGGAATTGCTGGAAGACAGTGCACTCGCTTTAAGCGGAATGTTTGCCAGTACATGTTACACAGAAGGTGTTCGGGCATTCTTAGGAGGCACTTCACTCCGGAGTGCTTGAGGCTGAGTGTGTGCTTTGCAATATGAATTTCAAGTAGAAGGTAGGCCTGCGTATCGTTTACAATTCATCGGATATCCTATGCTTGACGAATGAAATACACTAATAACACCTATTCTCCTATCGATTCATTTCCCCTTATTTATGTCGAAAATCTCCCTCATACGATTCACGATTTATTCCCTTAATTAAATTGTTCACTCAAGTCTAACTTAGTATTTCATATTTTATTAAAGTTTATTTCCTCAACTTACTTAGCTTCAAAGGCGCAGCTATCTGCTCAAGCAAAACTAAACTATTTATAATTGATACTCATTAACATCTACGTTTTGTAATATTAAAAATTGGATCTAGTATTAAAATTTTATTCATAGGGTATAAATTCAAAATTTTGAAACGTACACTATTCTGATGTAGAAGAATTGAAGCGAAAGCGTCAAAATCATAATACAATTCAAACGATGAACTTTAACCATGCTTTTTACCGGAAAATTAATTACAGATATTTCGAATGTTGTCATACACGTCCCCTATATAGTAGGCTAGAATATCCGAGATATCAGGAGTTGCATGCGAGCCAAGGGAGAAGTGGATCAGTGTAACGTGTAAGAGGTTAACCAAGGGGTATGAAATAACGTAGAAGAATAGTGTACATTAAAGGTATATATTTCGTAATTTTTTTAGTCGAAAAGATGAAGAACAGTAACTCATATTCTACTCTCGCTGAACGTTACACATCCTTTTTCTACCACACAGTGCCTAACCTTGGAAATATGGTGATCACTATGTAGGATGTACATTAAAGGTGTATATTTCGTAATTTCTTTAGTCGAAAAGATGAAGAACAGTAAATCATATTCTACTCTCGCTGAACGTTCCACATCCTTTTTCTACCACACAGTGCCTAACCTTGGAAATATGGTGATCACTATGTAGGTCCTCTGCCTTCATCGTTGTAAGTTGAATTTATAGGGAGTAATTAATCCTTGACAAGTACTCTACGGGTTAGATATTCGGGAAATTAAGCTTGGAAATCTGGTTATTTCTAAATATTGCCATAAGGAATTAAAATTAGTATCAAAGAAATAAAAAAAATGAAATGAATAATTAGAATAAATGAATATTAACGAATCCTCCTAAATGACTGCTTATTTTATCAGTAATAGTAGTATGTATGTTATATTTATGTCATAATCTCTTTTTCTTCCTATGACAATTTTACATATGTAACGATGGAATTCAGAAAGGTGGTTGACAGGAACTCTGAATCACTACAAAAAATGTTGTACGCGTAACCTCCGATTTAATCATACCGTCGAGAGTTTAATTACGTATTCTTCTGATTAATATTATTATGACAAACCATGCAAATAATTAATAAAGTGCTTGAGAGAAGTGTATTTAACATAATATGATATAGAACGCAGGCTTGAAGTTTATATTTGAATGTCAAAATTGGGGGCAATCCTTTCAGTGAAGATATGGATTTAAACTAAAGGCCTTTAATTAACCACGCCAGTAAGTGCGGGTGCCAAGATTAATTAACAAAATATTGTGTTAGATTATATTCAAACAAAAGCTTTGAAATAAAGCATTATTAACCGGTTGGTTCAGAAATAAAGCTTCACCTTTTCATTTTAGATCGGATCTCATTTTTCACTAACTTCAGAATCCCTTCAACAGGGTCACAATCAATTATATCAACTTATATTACGTTGAGCGTAATTGGCACTGCAGAAAACATATCAGAATTTCATTTTGAAAGTTAATATTTCATTCTGTTCTTAATTATTCCTATTTCTCCGAATTCTTATTTAATAAGCAATATTTAATGAAATTCTTTGCTAATTAAGATTAAAAAGTTCACATTCTCTCCGGAGAAATTGTATTATTGTCATCTGTTACGATTAAATGTATTATTAATTAATACATTTAATTGATACTGCAGTCTCTGCTTCACATCTTTACTAATATTTACCCGTAACTCCAAGAATTACATTTATTCGGCTGCCAACAATGTACCAATGTACTGATTTATATATCAAGAACTTAAGGACGAAAATTGACTATAATGAGCTACAATAGTCAGGGAATCAATATATTGCATGTAAGCTTGGTGTAATAGCACTGTTGCGTTTCTATCAAGTATCATGTGCTGTGAAGAAGTTAGATTCCAAATGTGATGAAAGCATTTCGTACTTGACGTTATTCATCATAAAAAATGTTATTTTCATTATGAATATAGTGAGGACGAGAACACTATGAGCCAGTTTTCGCAGGAAAGCAGATTTAAAATTTAATATATTGCGTATTAATCTTACGCCTCTACATTTAGCATAAAAACTCAGTCTGTGCTTTTGTCTTAATAAATGCGTAGGAAATTATAAGCTAAAGAATAATTTAATTCAATTTAACGGGCTTACAATTCTATACCCTACAAACTTATATCTTTGGATCTAACAAGTTGATTCCAGTTACACTTATTCATATTAATACCTCTATCAGCATAAGACCTTAACGAAGTTTTAGAATATTAGGATACCAATTATATTACGATATGACGTCAGAATATACTCTTTTAAACAGTTAGATGTATCACATTCGGAAAATCAAGGAGAATGTATATTTCTGGATATTCCCTTCCTTGTGATACATTCATAACTATTGAGTCACAAAAAGCGTTGAGCATAACAAGATGTTCCTGACAGAAAATGCTAAAGATACGAAACAGAGATGTCAAATAATGGGTATCTACATTGAAATTGTGACACCAATGGTTTCTATAAAAGCAACGCAGATATGCTAGCTGTTCTTAAGAGTCTGATGCTTTTGAACATAGTGGATCACTAAGAAAGATTCACATTATCAAATAATGATAGAATAAAAAATTGTCGAAGTACGAAATCATCTATACCTCAATGCAAAGCATTTATATAATTTCCATATATCAATTTTATTTCCTAATTTCGCATTATGTAAAATAAAGCATAACGTCAGTCCTACCAAACCCGTTAAAGTAACGAATTCCTGATTTCCTGTTTTCATAATTATGAAAAAAATACTCTGTTTACATCAAAATTGTTCTTGATATTTTTCATTAAGGTAAGAGAAGGATTATCTATACGTCCTTATCTTTACTGAATTGCTTCATATAACATTTATGCTTTATTCAGACGTACGTTGCAGCCTGGGAGCACCAATATTAAATAAGAGACACTCGCACAAATTTCGGCATATCAATTTTACGTCTCGAATCCACTGCTGAAGCACACTTAACCGAGAGTACCTAACAAAAATAAAAAAAACGCGAGGCGCCATTACGTCGATATAAAGGTCCCAACAATTTCCAGCAAGTTATTAGTGAGATAAACGATTTCTAATCCCGAAACGCATATACTCAATGGTTAACGACCGAATAACTGTAAAACCGAAACGCAATCGATATTTCACAGCGCGCATAATTAATGGTCTTCGGATACATGACCTTTTAAACGTCCGCCATTCAAAAACGGAAAATGGATAGAAAGCACATTCTATTATACACTTTATTCCACATTCTCGTTTTACCTGGCCAATAGGAATCGACCACCGCTTTCAGATACCATCTCAATGAAGCCCCTCGATGCATATTCGTTTACCATCATTCACTCAGCTGTGAATAAGGTAAATCTGTGCCGTTTCTTCGGTACAGTGTGTCGCTATAAGGCCGAAATCTCGATCTGCCTTATTGACTCTCATTTACTATAACCGAATCGTAAATCTCCGAAAAGGATTCTGTCTGCGAATCGATTAAATCCAATTTATTTTGTGACGATACTTGTACATATACGTAGTAAGTGCACAATTAGAATCAGAAAGGTACAGCGAAAAAATTCTTTGGAATAACGGCAAAAAGACAAAGTTGAATATTGACAGTTACGACAATAGCAATAGGAATTAACCCTCCATACTTTCAAAACATTTTCCATTATGCGATCTATAGTGAATACAATCAGATGTCTGCATTGGAGTATATGTTAGAAACAAAATTTTTGTCTCGGAAAGAAGAATTAAAGATGTTTGCGAGTTTCCTTCAGGAGCTCTCTTATACAGTGCCTTCATTTTAACTGGTTACTGAAGATGAGAACAAATAACAAGTTGCAGATCAACGACGTTGATCTAGTGGTACAAGCGGTGTGCAAGTGTTTGAGGAATTGTTGTTGAGAGTATGCTGTGAAGAATAATTTCAATTAACACTGTACCATTGAAAATACTTATAGTACTATGTAAATATTATGTGAGGAAGGGAATATAATAGGGAAATTGTAGAAAGCGAGTAATTATCTCATTTTAATGGTATGGGCAAAGTTGCTATGAGTGATGGACCTATGATGTCTCTAATAGGATGTATGTAAACAAATGTACAATATATCGATTAATTGTGCCCCCACCTTCACTCATTTTTTGAAACGACATACTTCCGACCTATGGATCTTTATAATGATATACTGATTGTGTAACCTACATTAATATTATTGAGCATAATTACACTTACTATATGTGCACCTATCAAGTTAGACTTTAACTCACTCTAGGATTCGATTTATTAGATTCCACTGTATTTAATGTCTCTAATTATCGAAATCACTACACTTCCCTTCGCATGACTCTGCATCCCATAGTACCTGAATACCCTAATTTCACGGGAATTCCTACAATAGCTCGCTTTTCATGGAATATACAGATTCTTGTTCACATATTTTCTAAAAGTGTGCCAGCTGCATCATTAATACCATAGTCAAACTCAATTTCATGAATACTTTGCGGCATGAAAACTTTTCTATGACTCACCGTCACGTGCTGATATTATAGTGAAACGTTTTTCGGGCAGAAAATTTTGTTTGAGGAAGGAAAGAAAATAATAGATAGACGCTCTCCCGTCCTATAACTTATAAAAGATGAAAACCAATTAACTAGCAGCAAAATATTTATCCCTATATAGCAGCTCCAGTAGCGCTTTGGGATTTCTTTTCCCAATTGACTCGGGTTGGATGTATCAGAGTCGAAATCAGGTTCTACGTACGAGGCAGGACGTACATGCTCTAATCCATGCTTAAGGCCTGGAGTCCAGCGTGCGTGATTATTACAAGCACGTGAAAGCGTACGAGCAACTTCGTTCGAAGTCTTTCTGTTCCAACTGAGATAAGATAAGGCTTATCAGACTCGCACATTTGCCCACCAACGATAAGTTTCTCCGTCGTGTCCCCAGATCTCGTTGGGGCTAGGACGTACCGCCATAATGCCCCGATTATGCCAGTGTAAGGAGAGTGGGTACTCTTTCTCGACAATTACTGCGACGTCATTGGCTAAGCAGATGGTAGACGGATTAAACTAAGAGGTTAAATTACGAAATAAGAACTGGATATACGTCGGAGCATCATCTCAGTATGCATACAGCTATGTACATTGGAATAGTACCTTCGAGCGTAATAGATAATGTATTTCTCGGAAAAATTTGTGGAAGAATGGGGAGAGACGAGAATTTTTGAAGGAGAACACCGAGGGTGGAGCATAGGGTGGAATGAGTGGCATCTACGACGAGGGGCTATGTTAAATTGGGGATCTTCGTGGTGTAAGGTTGAAGCGGGGCAGGATGGTAATAGTTGGTCCTTTGGCTATGATTAAGTATATGTGAACCGTATATATAATATATTATATATTGACTGCGCAAATAAGATACCTAGTATTACTCGCAAGAGATAGGGACTAGGCTATGAACAGAATGGATAATTAATAGTTTTATAAGGGAATAGATAGCTTTAGGTGACACAATTCAGTAAATATTAACTTCCTATTAAATCTGTGATAACCATTTGCTAATTCTTTAAGAGACTACTTTATTAAAGCCGAATGCGTAATCTAAATGGCTCTAGCATCCTCAGATTTAAAAGAAAGTGCGTTTATACAAGAACAAGGTGTAAGAAAGATAGGAGGTTCATTCTTGTCATAAAGGATGGATGGGGGCATCCCGAGTTAATCAATGCCTCTAATTAAAGTGATTTTTGCTTCTCAATAATTATTAATAACTATCAGAGGTTCGAAATAGCACTCCGAGCATAATTCACACGTATATTCTCGGATATTTACAAAAAGTTTACTATATGATACGAATTTGCTTTACATTAGAGTATTGTGTATTCCTCTGAAGGAGAAACCACCCAGAAGTAAGATTAGGATGTTGATCAGCATTTATATTACGGTAAAATGTATATCATCAAACTGAAAAACATACATATAGAAAATAGTACGGTTAACTTAACATAACGACGTGTACAAGAGAGTTCCATAATGTAGGGAACCCGTGTATGGTATTTTTAGTCTTGGGTAAATTAATGATTTTACTGTTAACGCCCACTTGATATTGTTAATAACAAATAACGGGAACCGTACATTTACAATAGTAATAGAAAAAGGTAAGAAAATGTCGACTATAATAGAAATGAAGTAATTACTGACGAAATCTACAAAATTCGAATATCCTCGGCCGATTTCAGAAACCGATTTGGGGTCATACAAGAGGGGCACGACGCGAATCCTCATGTCCTCGCCGGGTGGAGCTCCGACGATGTATATCTGTGTCTGGACCAGGCAATTCCGGGACTTCACCAGGGATGCCTCGGCGGCCTTACCAAGGGTCAGAGTTGGGCAAGCTGGCCTTGGTAAATAAATTTTCATACAGCCTCCTTTCGGTTTTGCTTTCCTGTTTCGATTCAAATATTTCGCTGTCGCCTTTCATATGTCTCATCGTCCCCACTCTAGTCGGTTCTCCCCAGGACTATTCTACATATGAACCTTATTGGTTTGTTATCTGAATTCGCCTGTTTGGTCACGAGTTCACTTGACGTTTTGACGTCTTTAGAGTAACTTCTAAGTTTTCGATGAGTTAGCTGGCGGAGTGGTTGGTGGTGGCATTGGGATGGGGTGGAGGTGATGTGTAGATGGATGGTGGTCATTGTCTGGATCTTCGTGCTAGTCGATAGCCATTAACCACTCCACATATACATCACCGCCATTCTTGTTTTATTTCAGAATCTGCCTACTCCTCTCTCCGAATTTTTTCATCGTTGGTTTGTTATATCGAATTCACTTTCATTTCACTCATGGGCTGTTTCTGTCACATCGATCGATTATTCCTTCTATTTCGTTAACGCTTACGGTTTCTATTCACCTCGCTTCTATTCTCTTTCGTATAACTAATCCGTCTTCCTTTGGGTTTACATTTAAATTAATATATTCACCTTTCAGACTTCAGATTTCCCAAGATTTAATCTGGAAGACTTCGTTGGACGACGAGGGATGCATGCGATTAGACACAACTAGTTACAAGGTTGAAGATACTGTTGTACGACGAGAGATGCTTGCGTTTAGACCTAAGTCACTATAAATAGCTTTAAGATAGATTACTAGACTAAGAATCACGTGCGCGGCATTTTCACTAAGGTTAGCTACATAAATTGGAGCGATTACATCTATTCGATGTTCTGTCCCTATTATCCATCTAGCTCACCAAGTAGATCATAATAGTGCCCCCCATAATCGCGATCGTTCCTAAGTACCAACTAGCATACGCGACGTACTTCCGTATACTTGATAATTCCATGCATCGTATGTCAAGGTCACGACCAGTCTCCGACCCTCATTCAAGCCGCTGTCAATTTCATCATGCATCGGGTTCCAGGGCGGACTTCGGGTCTTGTTCCTTTCGGAGTTATTGCGAGGTGCCAGCAGCATTGGCCGTACGCTGCTAGCGTATAGGCATGTAGTTGGTCCTGCATGTGTCTACGGTCATACCACTTGTGATGATCAAGCTTTGCCACTTGTGGCTGGGTCAGGTAATACCTGTCCGGCTGCAAGGCCTCACTGGACCCTCTCAGCGGCTCTGCGAGTTTTGCTGGCTCTGGGACTACTTTGATTCACGGCTAGGTCATGGCAAGATCTGCAATGGCTAGGTTGGACTAGGCCCGATCGCGGCGCAGAAGCTGGAACGTCTTACACCCAGAGGTACGTTTCGTATGCTAGTCGGTCTTTTGAATATTCGCGAACACGTTCAGGCCCGTAGCGATTGTAACATAGTTCTTCTCTGCTCGCTCTTTTCATATTTGATTCAACAAGTATTTGGGAACTTATATATAGTAGAGTCTGCTGAACTGTAGCGTATTAACGATGCGTCAATAGAGTATAAACTTTAGTGTACCAATCCCAAACCCTTTTTGTAGGACACGAAATAAAATAGAGCGCCAGTAGCATCACTTTAAGTTCTTTCGTTCCTAGTTAGATTAGATACGCTTGAAACAGATGTAGCCGGCAGGCTCCGCTAGTGGGGCACATGCCGGGTCTCGATGAGTAGCCGCCTCCACGTTGAGAGACATGGTAATTGGTATCGCTTTCCAAAGAGCAATTTTAGGAAAACGATGCCAAGCTGAATGCTACGTACCATGCATGCATTTCATATCTACTGGAAATTTTAAATTTCTTGAGCTTCGAGAATATAAAAATTCCGATCCGGAATTGTTCCAATGAAATGTAGGTTAAGAGATTAAGTTTGGCATATATTTCACACCTATCTTTATACCTACAGGGAGTCATCACAAAGAAACATTACGGTAACTAGGAGTCGGAGACTGTTACAGTATACATTTCATCGTATATTACCAGTAAACTACGAAGATAGTTGTCAACTTGTTTTAAAAGCAGCTCATGGTTAATGAAATGAAGATCTATGATCCATAGTACATGTTCAACTTGTTATGCGACAGGGTACCACGGCCTTAAATTAATATTGGTATTATTAATTCAATATTACTAGTTACACTGTTCGAAGTAAGTCCACGATTAATAATATACAGTATTGAATCTTCAAATACATACATTTATTACAAACCTAGTGTTAACTGTACCTTTATAAATTTCAGTTTCAGTTGTGAGTAATGCAATCCTTGACATTTCACGGGAATGATGTAATTTCGATTTCCACAGAGAGACGAGGCAGACTGTAATTAATATCAGCATAACTATCCTTTGTTTCGACAGACGAGAACTCCTTCCGAGACACTTTCACTCCGTTTAGGACAATTGCGGCAGGTCAGATGGAGCAATAATCACACGAATTGCCGGTTCTTGCAAAGGCTGGTGTTCGCGAATCAATCACTTTACTAAAATTGGGAACCACGATCAACGAATTCCAATTCCATCTATTGCACCTAGATTTAGACTGTTGTAGTCGACCTAAGTTTCACCGAATTTAATTGCAGCATTCCTTTGTTAATAATCGTGTGTATACTTTAGGAAATGTTTTCTACAACATCGTCGCACACCTTCGCCCTCTAACCTATGAAGGATGACCAGCGTATATTTTCAGTGTCAAAAATGTTTATCACACCTATACGCGAACCTGCTTCATACATCACAGATTCTGCCACACGTTTGTGGCAAAACTACGTGCTTCGTAGAGCTGTCTGAATTAGAAACTTGTACAGTGAACATATTAAACTGATTTTAACAATACCATTTACACCTGCGATGCATATTTCCGAATTAACCAGTTAAGACCAAATTTAACATAATACTCAATACTTGACGAACACTATATATAGTGGCAAAAATTCTCTGCTTTCAATTCATGTTCCTAAACTAGTTACCCAATATACCTCATGAAACTTTACCTAATTCTTCGCTGAATCTGACAAGATAAATCATTTCTAAGAATTTATACTTATAAACCAGTTACCTGATATTTTTATCAAATCACTCTCTCGAATTCTCTACAGACTCCACAAATAATTCACTAATGACAACAGCAATAAGACACTTATTAACAATAGAACTAACAAAGGGTACAGAATGACTTGCTTTAGACAAAATTTCATTGCTATTGCCGAAATGTGCATTTGCATATTGCACAATAAATGTAGTATCGCAAATTTTCCATCATGTACACGTAGCCTTTGGAAGGTTGCCGGGAGAACAGGGGTCGAATATATAAAGGCCAGGTCATTCGGGGTATCCGTGAGTAACGCATCGGGCCATCAGTATGATCATATATGCCCATGTTAATCTTTATTTGAAGTCTGAGGTAATTGTCGTTTAATCGAGTTGTGAAGTTATGTGTCGAAGTCGAACAGGGTTGTAACGTTGCAATACTGTGCTGAGAGTTGCAGTAAGCCTAGAAATAATTCGTAACTTTATTGTCATTCGCACATATTTATGTTGCTGTTGCCAATAAATGTTACCACATTCCAATCTCAGTGATAATATCGACACTTATTCGAACGTGACCATAACTATGTATGCACTTTTGATTTCATTATACCGATTTAAACCCTTGCGCACAGGAGGCGCAATTCAGTCGCCAATTTATAAAATTTTGAAGTTAAATATTCATAAATATGTCAAATTGTAAATAGTGCAACGGTGTGCGGGGTGTTGAAATCAGATAGTTCTACGTGTTAATTACCATATGACCTCTTATTCCAGCTCCAAAAATTATCCTCAGCGTTGTAACGGAAAGTCTTTGAGCTCCTAACCTTCTTTGGCCTAAAAATTGAAGAGTGTAATTGGTTGACTGCCTTCGGCGATGTACATGATATTTCGGTTTTCGTTACAGGAAGATGGAACTAATGCTAACAATGTATTTTAATCAGCTTAAAATTTCAAATTCCTATGCAAACATATAAATACTACATCCTTGTCATCCTTCAATCTATCTACAACACTAACAGGTGCCTTTCTCGCATTCTCAGCCAAATTACTGTGCGGATATATGATGAAACGTAACCAACCTTCTAATTTTCGTCAGATTCCAGACAAACTGCTTTAAAGCTTGCAACAATCTTCATTGGAGGTTCGAAAATAAGCGAAACTAGAAAAGTAAATCATGGAACACAGAAATGAGAATGTGAGAAAACAGAGGGTTTGCGAAGATATACCCTACCACGAATGTGGAACAAAGGCGAAAGAATGTTTGGTTAGCAAGAGGTAACCAAGATCCTTGATTACAAAATGAATGCTACACATCTTCAGCAGACATGCAGTCCAAAATACATTGACTGAGGTACGTCCATCGTCTGCTTGCTACAGTGATTAGGGATGACGAATCTGATAAATTCCTAACCACTTCACCTGCCTTATCAAACTTGATACAGTCCTCAACTTGCACAGTGCCGCGATCTCACGGCTCTCCCTAAATTCCTCAGGGAGCAAAGGGATCTCCGCTCCATATTCCAACTTTCTTCCAAAATTTCACCTTTTCTCGCTCTCGACATCACCGCCGCAGTATTTAGGATCTTGGCAACTTCCGCCACAACAAATCGATCAAAAATTTGGCCCCATCTATGCTGGATTTCACCCAAATATGTCGTAACGTCTCGGAACATTTCTTAGAGAGAGTGGAAAGTGGATTAAGCGTAACATATGACCGAGTGCGTCGTTTCTTACGAGGGACACGGTGTCGGCCAAAACAAGCAGAAGTTCACGGTATAAATAAAGCTATACCTCCTTCCGCTCAGCCGTCACGCGCTGGCTCCTCTTCCTCTCTCCTTCTTCCCCTTCCCTGCTCCACGCTTCCCTTCCGCGCCGTACTGACGTAGCCGGACGTGTCAGAGGTGGCTTGATCTGCGTGCCTCCGGTCCGAACTACCAGCAAAAACGTCCGCCGTGTGCAGCATAGACGAGAGTAGTCTGGCAGGGCCCAGAGAGTATTTGCTTGACCTCTGAGTCACGGAGGATTTTCTCCCAGGAACTATTTTATTTCGAACGGTTATGATTTTAATGAGACCTTCGGCGATTTCAGTGGAGATTTTCGATAAATGTTTGCTTGTAATATTGCCGAACTTCGCGAAGAAATTGTTGGTAATCTTTGGTAGGAAATTGTGTAGAATCTTGACTTGCACTTTGGCCAATTAGTTGGAAATTTTTGGTAGATGTCGATTCAAAATTATGAGAGAAATTTTGATATACACTGATGTAATGAATATTGTAAGAAATATTTCTAATTTGCTATCTATTGCACATTTAAAGGTTTAAAGCTTTTATTCCTTTCAGAACAGTTACGTTCGCAGCGTTAATTTTACGATACCATGAATGCATTGCTTTGAGTATATTTGTATGTGTTTGATGGCAAATTCTAAACGAATTTTGGCAAGAATTGTATATCGAATACGATACCGATTCAACGGAATACTCGCTCGAACGTTTTACACGCAAACTGCACTTACACGAGAATCGTATTACTGCCTGCGAAGAGAAAGTGAGCCGCGCGTATTGGATATTATTCTGTAAACGTTTGCCCTATATTTGAGAGCAAATCTGCTTTTATCTAAGTTTCGAGTGAATTCTCAGTTCATTGGTATCAGCAATGCTTCGCTTAAAAAGCTTTAGAATCATCTTAATTTCATTTTTAAGCAGAGAAATTCAGTATTACGATTCTAAACCCTTTGCTTCTGTGCCACTAGTGATTAGAGGAATTATAATCTTCAACTCACGCGTGAGACTCATTTTATCTCGATATCTATTAGAATACTGTTATTAGATGATTAATCAGCCATAGCCGTATTAAAGCGACAAAAATTTGATTTTCGGCATATATGATTTATTTCATTTCAAGCCAGTAGTAATTCGTAGCATAGAATTTGTTTCCCTCCTTACTACGAAAAACAATTTTCTAAATTTAAAGGTAGTCACAAGGTAGTAGTGTGCTGACTAATGCTATGATGAATATGGATCGCTGAGGATAATGTTCTTAATTACTACTAGCCATGACCAGTTAATTCATCTAGAACCACATGGCTTAACATAAATTTGATTTCTAAACCTCTAGAGGGAACTATCTTCGGAGGTCAGTGATCCAGCATTCACCCTAGTGTAACAAAAATCTCAAGAAATGTTATACGTAATATCCTGTTATAAACGTGACGCTGCGTTAGTTTGTAATACAGCGGAAGCACGCAATAAAACGTTGTGAAGGCATAATAAGCAATATTAAAATTTTCACATCATTCCTCATTTCATTTCTAACGTCGCCAAGTATCATTCTGAATTTCGTGTTCATATGTATGTGCTAAACTCACTATACCAATTCCGTCAAGCTTCCTTTCATAAGATTCGTAATCCAATTGAAAGAGATTACACTATACTAAATCCTGTATTATATAGGATATCCTAAACTATAAAATATTCTCGAAATATCTACTTAAATGACTAATCAAAATGGAGACACAGATGACCATTCACATTTTCATACTTACCAGTAGCACTTACACTCGCTTCGTTACCAAGCTCGAATTAGCGCCTAAGTACTATAATACCCTTGCAAAAAGATTCGGAAGGAACATTCGAACATTTCTCGAGGATGCATGTGAACCTCGACTACCGTGATCCTTTCTGGTGAGGCTCCGTCACGTGTACATGCCATGGCCACGTGACTGCAGTGGGAAAAGGAGGTAGAGGAAGGGAGGACAAAAAAATGGACGGTGTTGCAGAAAGATGAAAATTAGCACGCACACGCATTCACACCCGGGAAGGTCGAAGGAATGAGCCCTGTCGTTGGTCCAGCCGGGACCATACTACGTGACGGGTGCCGTTGATACTTCATTAGCATTTGTTTTTCATCCTCCACAAAGATCCACCGTGCACCATCTTTACTATCTCCACCCCGCCCCGAATACTATTGCCAAAATTTCATTGCACGAATATCTGCGCCTCGACCGTGTCATCATACTACAAATATTGATCATTCTATCACCTGGCGTAATTCGTTGGTCGGAGCTCTGCTCCATGAGCTTATTTCGTTTACTAAAGATTTCGTGGGTGAATTTGGATAAGCGTGACCGTGGGCGACCATTTATAGCAGATGGTTGGTTGTTTTTGATATTCGTTGCAGCAAAGACTTTCATTTCTATTCTTTACCCTTGTATAAATTGAAGGAAGCCATCCTCCGTAAATGTTGCTTGATAATTTAACAGTTGTAGTTTTTGATGTATGGACTATCGATTCCGGCGTGAGGTTAAAGGAACGAGGATGTGGAAGTAACGTCTGGAATAGGGCGAAGTGCAATATTCAAAAATTATTGAAGATAGATTAAGAAGGAAGAGGAGTATACTTATGGTACGCTAAGGAACTCAATAAAACGATTTTTAAGTAGTATTTCACCAACGTATACAATTTAGGCTAAATCTAAACAGTCACCTAGGAATTAATTTGTGTATGACCACAAAATTTTGTTCAAATGAAGGAAACAGAAAAATACAACCTTCTACGACATTTATTATATAACCACCCCTTTACGTTCACCTTTACGTAATGGAATTCCATAGCCCACAATATTTCATACAAATCTACATATTATATTATGCAAGTCTAACCTAAGTTATCCACTTCACTTTCAGGAATATCTAAACTGTTGTCTGTGCCAGCCTATACATTTAGTAATGCCGAGAAGTATCATTCCAAGGCATTAATTAAATCGTTTGATCCCACGATTGTATTTTCATTTCAAATTCACAAATCCACTCATCTCTGACCTCTCCGTAAATACAAGTTGAAGCAAAATTATTTACCACTTATGCGGGAATAAACACATCAAAATTTCTCTGAATTCGATCATTTATCTACATGTAAATATTCGTATCATACAAAACAAGCGACGAAATTATTCATAGGAAACCAATATAGAACGAAAGTAATGATAACCGAAACTTAATACCACTTACACCATGCATCTGCTAATAAACTTCCATTTTAGGCACAAAGGAGGTAGAAATTCTTTATGAAATAACACAGCAATAGGTACACCATGCGACAAAATGAAAGCTTATTCTATAATTTTCAGTGCTTTTCGAATAAGTTCAGATATGTATATCTCGGTAGAAAAAAATTATTTTCGATTATAGACAGATTTGATTGGAGGGGGGACGTTAACGTTACACAAAACAATTTATAAACGCTTTGAAGGAACAGTTACTATTTCCAAAATATTGTGTAAGTACAAGAATAAAAGTAGAGAATATAAGTACCTCTTATTTATTTGTTCCATAAACGTGACATGGCAACCATTATTTGCTCCGAGATTCAGATTCACCACATAGAATAATAGAAGATTTTAAAGGAGAGTCCTTTAAAAATCATATCCTCTATGTTCTATCTATTTTATGACACATTCGCCAAGCATTATTTCGCTGCCGCGATTTTTCACATAAACCGGTAAGATTTGTGGAAGGGATTGTAGATGCTAATTAATGTTCGCCTGCGGTGTTGAAGACTGAAGACACCAAGCGAATGCGTATGTGACATGTGCGCACAATGAAATTCGATATAAGGAACAGAAATATGCGGACTGCGCTGTTGTCTCGTAGCGTACTGCGCGTTGACATCTGTTCCAAGCCATGACTGCTTCCTCCCCAAGTATCAACAACCACAGACCGGAATAAAGTCATTCGTTAAGACGAGTACAAAATTTGACAGTCATACAGATTTCACATGCCTTCCAGTTCCCCGAATCCTTCGCAGTTTCTCGGTGCCTGCTTCACGGTGGCGATGGAGAATGTAGTTCTAGACGTGTCCATTGACTGCTAATTAATTGACTGTATCGATGTGTTGTGGGTATGGTGGAGTCAGAGACATATTATGAAGACGCTAGGAAAAACGCCTAAAGGAAGGACGAGCGGTTTTAGAGAATGGGACGATTCTGAACCTGCGGCTGAAGGGATGGTGCTGGGATGAAAGGAGAAGGATGCGTCGGCCGTCTGTCCCTCCGCCCTTTCGCTCTTTCCGTCACTATTTTTATTTAGATTATCGGGTATGAGGTACACGCATTCTTTTTCTACGGAATCGAGGGCAAGGAGGAGAAGTGCACTTCCAAGGCAGTAGTTGAGTGGGAAGGGTTGAGCATGAAAGGGGGGATGAAGTTAGCGATAAGGCTGAGGGTCTGTAACGCTTTGGCTTTTAAGGACGAGTTATAATTGTATTACGTAATAATATTACGAATATTTTGTTAACTAATGAGGTCACATAATTCAACACACTAACCTCGTCATTTTCGCAAACCACGGGAATATAAAGGATATATGACTTAATTAGATCCATACTACGCATATGCTACTTGTAGGATACGAGCAGAATCTTTATACCGGACGAAGTGCGCACTGCCGAATTTTGACAGTAATTAATCAATTAATTAATTGATTTGATTACAAAGATTGTTGAAATCTTCCAATTGGTTAATTCTATGTATACGATCAATTAACTTATTAAACACTATTATCATCTTCTATATCCTTGATCAATAACAATTATAATAGCTAGTAGTATCCTGATCGATGTATTGTGCTCCCTTTGTTAACTGCATGTCCACCATTCCTCTATACAGTTTACTTTATTTTGCCACCTACGTCTAAAGAAATAATTGTAAAGCAATTTTCCTTGACATGCGCATTAAACGAATTGGTATCAACAGTTTACGGGAGCTTTAGATCAAGTATCATTTATTCCCGACTCAATTACAATATAAACTTCTACCATTCTGACTTACATTCTTCATTTCATATGGCGCGTATTGTCTGGAGATCGAGGCTCACACAAAAACGATATTTGCAGCGCGAAAGCTGGAAATACACGTTGATTGGCATATTCACATAACAGAAAAGAAGAGGGATATGTATTGTGCAGGGTTTTGTACATGCTCCGAATTAGCCGTCGAACCACTACACATTGTTACAGTTTTCGCCGAACACAAGTTTCATCCTGATTGGATGGCGCATCTGGATGGAAATAGAGAGCATCGATTATTTATGCATGACGTTTTTATGTTTTCCATCACATCAGCACGTTGCAGGACGTAGCACAACAATGCAGAGCAATAAATAGCACCGAATCGCACCGAATAGCACAGCAGAGCACATTACTGCTCAAGACGACACCACGTCGAGCAACACTGTTACCAAAGCACAGCACTTCTGCACCCGGCTCTGCATTGGATTAAACCGCAAACAGAACAGAGCACAGCTGCGTGCATGTGATCGCAGGTGGGCGCACCAGGGCGCAGAAAGGCATAGCGGAGCCTATGGAAGCTCCGAATACCAATGAACAGCTGCGAAAAGCACAGATTCCCTAATTAACATAGCCGATACTAACAACAGCAGGGCACAGCAGAGCGCAGGAAAGAGAAGCTGAGCACAGGCATGCACAGCTGAGGACAACAAAGAACGGTATAGCTCAGAATAGCATGCATTAAATTGGACTAGCACTTCTTCGAGCAGCACCGATAGAAACAGCAGAGCTGGAGGTATAGGGCACAGCGGAGCACAGTTCGGCAGATAAAACCACCGACAAGCATCGGATATGAAGGACTTCTAACATTACATTACCTATCCAACGCCAACACATCCAAATCAAACCAAGCTCCATTCCCACCTATCCCGAACAAAGCGGAAGGAAGCAGAGCACATGATATCGCTGCAGAGCGCAGCAGGACACAGTATAGCTTCGGATAAGACCGAGTAACACCGATTGGAGGAGTATTGCGCAAGAGTGCTCCGAATACAGACACCACGGCGACAAAGCACAGGAGAACGCAGCAGATCGCGGCAGGTCTTAGCAGAATTCAAAAGAGCACAGTAAAGCAGAGGGTGCCATGGGATATCAGCAAATTGTACAGGTTCCTGGCCTAGAATACCCCAACTAGTCCTATATGTATCAAAGCGAAGCGGAGCGCAATGGAGAATCGTAATATGCCGGGTACCAACGAATAGCAGCGGATAGAACAGGCACACAACGTTATCCAGCCGAGTCTAATGTTACTTATTCCAACCGTAGCAGAGCATCGCAGAGAGCAGGAAAGAGCATCGGACGGCAGCAGAAAACAATAAAGCGCCGTATACCAGCGAAGTGCGACCAATTGAACAAACTCCTAACCTAGACCAACATAACCTATCAAAACTTATTCCACCATGAAGCAATAAAGCCTAACAGCAGCAGTGCAGGACAGAGCGTTGGAAAGCGCAGCAAGCCACCGTGGCGCGCATAATCTATCGAAAAGTGGCGAAAAATACAGATTCGCAGCATGTCCTATCCTAACCAATCCAAGCCTGCATACCCAAACCTCACGTACACTACTTTCCCTATCCTAACGGCAGCTGGGTTCAGCATTAGAACGCAGGAAAGCGATACAAATATAAGGAGAGCACAGTAATGCGCCTAATACCAGAAAATACTAGCGAAACTCAAGATTCCGAGCCCAAGCTAACCTAACCCGGCCGATCCATATTTGAACACGGCATAGGGCAGTTGAGGACAGTAGAGCATAGCACGGCAGGTTATGAGCCGAATATCACTGGTTTCAGCGCACAGTACCATTTTCTATCCTAACATTTTCCACCGTTGCACATCCTAACCTTACAACAATAAAGCATATCCGTGCAAAACGCAGCGCAGCAGAACGGAGAGGTGCACAGCAAAGCGACGAGAACCACCGTATCGCAACGAATAAGGCGGACTCAAATCTTATCCTAATCTGACCTAACATTATAAACTCTGCCTTCCCAAACTTATCCAGAGCCGAGCATTGCAGTGTGCAACAAATTGCAGCAGAGCGCAGCAGAATACACGTAGGCGCTAAACACAAATGAGTAGCATCATTGCCATTGTATTAGCCTATCTACTCCTATTAGATGGTATAGCAGTTTCAGAATCACCAAAGGATAGACCAATTATAGCCAGGGATGTGAGCAATTGGAAATACAATACCGGTTATAGCCATCTAGACAGTATTATTTGCATCGGTATAATCTACTTACTGGTCATACAAATTCTATGAAGGCGATAGAATTACGAATGTGTAAATCAACTATCTCCGGAGATATCAACAACTGGCAATACAGAAGTGGGTATATCTACCTACAAAATTATTTATCCATTTAAATAAGCTACACACTGCACTTCTAAATTCTATAGCAGACCAAGGATTGTCAAAGGATGTATGAATTATCGCTAGAGATATTAACGATTGAAGATAAAATGCTGAACGTGAACACTAATAATCTACTATTGCTATTTTAGTAATCTATTCAATGAGCATCCAAATTCTATAATAAATTATTGAACGCTCAATGGCTAGATTAGTCATCGCTGGAGAAGTTTACGATTAACAATACGTTACTCAGTATAGCCATCTGCAGGTTCCTGTGGCCATTGGCCGTGTATAAGTCTATCCACTGGTCACATAATTTTCACAGCTATCGCAGAATGAGCAGTGGATGTTTCAAATATCGCTAGAGACATTACCAAGTAACAATACGGTACTGGGGATAGAAATCTTCTCAGTGCAATTGCAATTGCATTAATCTATTTGCAGGTAATCATGGTCCAATAGCTATTCTACAATAACCAATGTTTAGATCAACTAGCTATAGAGAAACTGACAGTCGAAAATACCGTACTGAGTATAACCGTCTACGCACTGTAAGTGTCATCTGGTTAATCTCTTTACAGAACACATAAACTTGACAGCAATTTTGGAATGAAAAATGGATAGATCTATTATCGCAAGGGACATCAACTATAGACAATAGAGTCGTGTGTACAGCCGCCAATGCAGTACCACTGCCATTCTATTATCCTATACACTGATCATCTGAATGCTATAGAAATTCTAGAGGAGCCATCGGATAGATCAATTATCGACAGAAAAATTGACAATTGACAGTAAGGTACCGAGTATAACCGTATTCACTGCACCATAGCAATTGCAATAATTCATTCACTGATCATATAAGCTCCATAGCGGTTCTAGAATGACCATGAGTAAAACCGGCCACAAAACACTAAAGCCCTTGTGTTAGTCTATGCAGTTATGACCCTTACTCCATAGCATATCTAGAATTATCAATGTGCGTATAAATCATTCCTCAACATGTCGCCAATTGACCGTACAATACTAAGTGTAACGATCAGTAGAGCAATATAGCAATTGGAAAAATTTACTTATTGATCAGTTAAATTATATAGCAGTTCTCGAATGACCGAAGGAAAGATCAATTGTCGTTGGTCATATCAGGATTGACACTAGAGTACAGGGTATGGTCGTCTACACGGTACTGCAGTCATTGGTTTGTTGTATACACTGATCATCTGTATTCTATATCAGTGATAGATGGATTACAGGATAGACCGACCATCGCTAGATATATTAGCATTGAACAATACATTACAGAGCAAATTTGTCTACACAGTACTATAGCCATTCGGTTAAAGAACACACTGACAATTTCAATTCTACAGCAATCCTGGTATGATTAACGGATAGATCAATTATTGCTAGAAATGAAAATATTCAAAGAATCAGTACTAAGTACAGCCACCTGCGCCGTGCTATACCCATTGCATCAACATATTCACGTACACGGTACTGCAGTCATTGGTTTGTTGTATACACTGATCATCTGTATTCTATATCAGTGATAGATGGATTACAGGATAGACCGACCATCGCTAGATATATTAGCATTGAACAATACATTAGAGAGCAAATTTGTCTACACAGTACTATAGCCATTCGGTTAAAGAACACACTGACAATTTCAATTCTATAGCAATCCTGGTATGATTAACGGATAGATCAATTATTGCTAGAAATGAAAATATTCAACGAATCAGTATTAAGTACAGCCACCTGCGCCGTGCTATACCCATTGCATCAACATATTCACTGACCACCTACCTTTCATATCAATTCAAGTATAATCAATGGCCATATCAATTATCGCTACAGATATCCAAAGTAGAGAATACAATATTGCGTGCTGCTACCTTGGCGGAAATATAGCCATCTACGCATTAATAACGCCATTGAATGAATCTATTCAGTTAATACATAAATTCCGCAACAACTGAAGAATCATTAATGTATGGATCAATTTTCTCTGGGGGCATTAACAATTACCAATACTTCAGAGCGTATAGCCGTCTAAGCAGTACTATATCAGTAGCATTAATATATTCACTGACATTGTCGACTATATAGCAATCCTTCATCGGTCAAGAGATATATGAATTGTCGCTTGATACATCAGCAGTTGAAATTACAGTACTCAGTATAGTCATGGACACAGTATTATTGGCAAGGGATTAGTCCATTCAATAATAATCAAAATTTTATAGCAATTATATAATGATGAATGGATACCGCAATCACCGCTAGAGATGTTAACAGTCAACAACACTGAAAAGTGTATGTCCACTTACGCAGTACTACAGCGACTAGATTAATCTACTTTGTGATCGCTTAACTACCGTAGCACTTCTGGAATGATAAATCGCTAGGTCAATTATCGCATGCGTCATTGACAGTTGACGATAAAGTCCTGAGTGTTGCATCTTCAGGGAAGTATAGCCACCTACGTAGAACTAACGCAAATACTTCATGATAGTTCGATAGCAATTCCATATTGATTAATAGACAGGTGAATTTCCGCATGAAATAATAGCAATACAAAATTCGGCACATAGTATATCTATATACGCAGTACTGTAGCCACTGTATTAATCTATTCTCTGATCATATAAACTACAAAGCAATCCTAGAAAGATCAATGAATTTACCATTTACCTATGGGAATATTGCCAATCAACAATACAGTACATGGTAGAACCACCGACAATTAACTATAGCCACTGCAATAATAGTTTCGCTGACCATTTAATTCTACAGCAGCTCAAGTATCATCAATGTATAGGGAGAGTAACAAATAATAATACAGAACTTAGTATAGCCATCCGCGCAGTACTATGGCCATTGTGTTAATGAATACGTTGATCATTAATATTCTACAGCAATTCCAGCATTTTCAATAGACAGAAGAGACGCTAGATATATAAGGATTAACAAAGAAGCTCAGAGTACTACAATCAGCGCAGTACAGTAGCTACTGTATTAATCAATTCTGTTATTATTTAAATCCCGCAGTATTTCAAGAATTATCAATGGATTGATCAGTCATCTCTAGAGATATTAACAATTAGCAATACAGATTCTAGCCACCTACACATTTTTATATCCATTGCATTAATCTATTCACCGATACTGTCAATTTTAAAGCAAGTTCTCATTGTCCAATCGATATATCAATTTTCATTTGAAACATTACCAACTGTTAATGCACTGCTTAGTGTTGCCATATGCGCAGTATTATTGCCATTGGTCAAATTTTCACACTTATCATGTAAGTTGCACAGCAATTCAACCATTATCAATGGATGGATCAGTTATCTTTAGAGACATTAACAGCCAAAATTACACTACAGGCTATAACCATTTACACTGTACCATACCCATTGAATTAATATGTTAAGTGACCATGTAACTTCCATGGGTATCCTAGCATCCTCAACGGGTAGATCAATTACCGCTGAAGATTAGCAGTTAACAATAAAGTACTGGGTACAACAATGGACGATGCACGGTAGCAATAGGTTTGATCAACTCACTGACCATTAAATTCTATAGCAGTCCTAGAATGGCAGACGGGTAGGTCAGTCATCGCTGGAAACACAAGCAACTAACGCAGCAGTACTGTGTATAGGCACGCACGCAATACCATAACCATTTAATTAATCTACTCATTCTTCACGTAAGCTCTATAGGTAATATAGATTGACTAACGCTTGTTTCATTTATTTCTCGAGGAAATAACAATCAAGGATACAGTTCTGTGTATAGCCCTCTACGCAGTGCTATAGCCACTGCATGCATCTATTCGCGGAGCATCTTCGTGCCATAGCAATCCTATGATCATAAATGGGTGGAGGAGTTATGTGTAGAGAAAGCAGCAATCAACAACACACTACAGACTATAGCCATCTACACATTGGTATATCCATTGGATTAATCTATTCACTGATCACGTAATTTCTATAGGAATCCTGAATAGAACAATGGAGAGATGAATTGTAGCTTGAAATATTAACAACATGCAGTAAAGTACTGAGTTCAGCCATCAACACATTACTGCATCCATTCTGTCAACCTATTTAGTGATCATCCTGTTCCTTTATAGCGTTAAGAGTTGAAAATACCGTACTCAGTACAACCAACAGCATTGTCCTCTATTTAATTTGATGATAATGAAAATTGCGCAGCAACTAAAGAATGACATATAGATAGATCAATGATCGCTAGAGACATTATCGACTTCAGTACATTGTGATTATAGTCACAATTACAGTATCGCTGCCATTGAATTAATCTTTTCAATGATCACACAAATCCTATGTCAATTCTACAGCAATGAACGGACTGATGTACTATCGCTAGCGATTTTACCAATTTCAAACACAGTGCTGAGTATAGCTGCGAACGTGTTACTATACCCATTCGTATAAGCTGTTTACTGAATACAAAGGTTCAGTGGCAGTTCCAGAATGGTCAATGGGTGGATCAATTATCGACAGATGTATTGACGATTGACAATACATCGCTGAGTATAGCCACCTGTTCTGTATTAAGGCCAATGGATTAATCCGTTCATTGATCATGTAAATTCGATAGCAATACTAGGAAGATCAATTGATAGATCGATTATCTTAAGTGATATTACCGATTGGCTATACCGTGCCGAACACTGCCACCTATACATTATTAGAGCCATTGAGTCAATCTATATACTGATTACATTATTCCTGCAGCAATTCTAGAATGATCTGTGGATAAATGCATTATAGCTAAAGAAATTAAGAATTGAAGATAGAGTGTACTGAAGAAGAGATACTGTGTACAGCCATCCACTTTGTACCGTAGCCATTGTTATAATGTATCCGCCGTATATTCCATAGCAATCCTAGAATGGTCAACGGATAGGTCAATCATCGCTAGAGTTATTAACAACTGGCAATACAGGCCTGGGTATATACCTCTAAACAGGTCTGTAGTACTTGTATTTATCTGTAAACCGTACATCCGCTTTCTGTAACGATCCTAGAATGATCGACAGAAACATCAATTTTCGCCACAGATATTAAGAAATGACATTACAGTAACCAGTTTAGCCATCTACAAAGCCCCATGTACATTTACGCAGTAAAGTATCCTGTGCGTTAACCTATTCACTGATCATGTAAGTTCTATAGAATTTCCAAAATGAGCAATGGATTGATATGTTATTACAAGAGATATTTAAAGCTAAATATAATGTAATGGGTATAGGCATATAGGCAATTCTATAAAAATTGGTTTAATCTGTAGATGGACCACTCATATTCTATAACTGTTCAGTAGTGATCATTGGATGCATCAATTACTGTCAGGAATACTAACAATTGACAATAATTGACTCAGTATAGGAATCAACGAAGTACTACAGCTACTGGTGCAACACATATTATGTTCGTCTTATACGTAAAGCAGATCGAGAATTAATAATGGACTTACAAATTGTCGTTGGAGACATTGATAAATAGCAACACCGAACGGAGTGTAACAATCTACTCAGTAATATAGCCAGGGGAAGAGTCTATTCGCTGATGACTAAGCTGCATAGTAATCCCCTAATGATCAATCCTTACATCAATTATTGCTCCATATACATACACAATTGATAGCGCAGTACGTAGTATAGTCGTCTACATCGTGCTGTATCAATTGGATATCTCTATTCACAGATCATCCAATTTCTACAGTGATTCTAGAATTGTAAGTGGGTAGATCAATTCTCGCCACAGATATCTTCAGTCTACAACTGTGTACTGAGTATAGCCATCAAGGCAGATATGTAGCCATTGGAATAATCTATTCACTGATGATGTATAATCAATTGCAGTTCCAGATTGACAAGAGACATATCAATTATCGCTTAAGATATAAACAATTTGCAATACATTGCTAAGGGTAGATATCCAAACTATTCTATAGCCACTGGGCTAATCAATCCAATGATTAGCTGCCCTACATAGCAACGAAGAATGATTAGTAAATGGATGAATTGTGGTTAGAGATAATATTACATGAACATATAGTACTGCGTAGAATGATCAACATTGTACTACATGAGTTGTATTAACCTATTCACTGATGGCTTCAACTTTATAGCAATTCCAGAATGATTAATGGATAGATCAATAATCGCTCCAAATATCGACAACTGATAATGCAATACTTGGTGTAATAGTCCACAATGTTCTATATTCATTGCATTAACCTAATCACTGACTATCTAAGTTCCATGGCAATTCCGGGATGACAAGTGGCTGGACTAAATATCCCTGGATGCACTGATAAAATACAATACGGTACAGAGTGATGCCGTCCTCAAAATGATATAGCCAGTGGGCAAATCTATTGCCTGATAATTTAAATTCCGTAGCAATCCTAGAATGACATGTTGAGACAGAGCCATTATCGCACGCCATGAGAACTTCTGACTACAAACTAATGCGTACAGCCATTGTCACAGTTCTGTAGCCGCCGTACTTATTTGCTCGCTTATGATTTAAATTCTATAGAAATTGTAGAATATCAATTGACATATCCATTATCGCCCGCCAAGTTAATAATTCACAAAACAGGTCTCAGTAGAGAAATCTACACCATACCATAGTCATTGGAAGTAATCTGTTCGCTGCTTATCTACGTTCTTCGGGAATAATGGAATGATCAATGAACACAGCAACTGTTGCTGGAGAAAATGACATGTGACAATACAATTCTGAGTATATCCATCAACAGAACACTGCCGTCGCTGGACGAACCTCTTCACTGAAGATTCGAATTCGAATGCAAATCAAGAATAGCCAACGTATACATCACTTATAGCGCGAGACACTTACAATTGACATTACGGTGCTCAGTACATGCACCAACAGGGTACTGTTTGCGTTGGATTGATCTGCTCAATGGCGACTTAAATCCAACAGCACGTCTAGACAGCCAAAAGCCGAATCGATTATCGCTCGACATATTAACAACTGACAAAGCTGTACTGAATACGTCCATAATTACAGTACTGCAGACGTTGGACTAATTTGCACACTGATGAGTTGAATTCCACGGGAAGTCTAGAACCATTAATGAATGCTACAGTTACGGCGGGAGATTTGGGAGAATTGACAGTATTGTACCCAGTTCATCTGCCAGCAGAGCAATGTAGCCCTTGGATTAATATGTTCATTGATGACTCAATTTCCATAGAAACTCCAGATTGTGAAAAGATGTATTATAGCTCGATATCTTGTTATTGACAACCAGTACTGTGTACAGCCAACATCGCAGTACTGTCGCCGCTGGATTAATTTGTTCACTGATGATTTCAATTCCACAGCAGTTCTAGAATAATCAGCGTATAGATCAGTTACGGCTGGAGACATTTACAATTGACATTGCGGCACTTAGTACACTCGCAAACAGAGAATTGTAGTCATCGGATAATTTGCCCAATGATGGCTGAGATACTATTGCAACTCTGGCATGACAAAGGACGGATCCATTAACCCTCGAGTTATTAACAACTGACATTACAGTACTGAGTACAGCCACCATCACATTACTGTAGCCGTTCGAGTAATTTGCTCACTGATGACTTTATTCTACAGTAACTCAAGAATAATCAAAGTATAGTAAAGCCACGGACGGAGATATCATTAGCTGACAGCACGGTACATAATAAAGCCTCCAACTGAGCATAGTAGTCGTTGGACCACTCTGTTCGCTGATGGTTTAAATTCCGAAGCAATTCTTGAATGGTCAAGGTGTAATCTGTTATAGCTGAAAGCGTTAACAGTTGGCAGTACAGTACTGAGTATAGCCATTAAAGCAACACAGCAGCCATTGTATCAATCTTTTATGATAACATCAAAATTTCATTGCTATTGTAGTATCACCACTGGACAGATCAATTTTCGCTACAGTCATTGGCAATTGAAAGTGCAGCACAGATCATAACAGTATAGCCGTACGAAGTCCACTATGTTATTATATTCGCAGATCCTCGCAGATCTACACCAACTCTAGAACGGTCAATGTGGAGGTTAATTGTCGCTGGAGACATTGACACTTGAAGACGCAGCACTGCATGCAGTATTCAACACATTACCATAGCTGCTGCATTAATATGTTCGCAGATCATACTATTTCATCAGCAATCGTAGAAAAATAAATAGGCATAGCAATTGTCGCTGAAGACATTTACAGATATCAATAGAGTACTAAGTACTGTCATCAAAAGGGCATTGTAGCCGTTTGACTAATCTGGTCAGTGATGACTTAAATTATTCGTCAATTCTAGAACGACATAGGGCGTATCCATTACCGCTCGAGACATTGGCAATTAACAAAGCGATACTCAGTACTGCCACAGTCACAGTTCAGCATTCGTGGTATTAATCGGTCCATTAACGAACAAGGTTCCACAGCAAATCTAGGATAATCAACGTATATATCATTTATAAATGGAAATACTTGCAGCTGCCTGTATGGTACTTAGTACACCCACCAACATAGCACTGTAGCCGTTGGATTAGCCTCTTGACTGGTGATTTAAATTCCACAGCAAATCTGGAATGACAAAAGACGGATCCATTTTCCCTGAAGGTATTAGCAGTTCTCAAAATAGTACTTAGTTCAGCCTTCATCAGAGTACAGTAGCCTCTGGCTCAATTTGATCACTGATGACTTGAATTCCACAGCAATTCTGGAATGACCAATGTATAGAACAGTTGAGGCTACAGATATTTACAATTGACAGTACGGTACATAATAAAGCACCAGAGATTAGTAGCCGTTGGGATATAGTGTCCACTGATGATATAAGTTCCATAGCAGATCTAGAATGACAAAAGGCAGATAGTTTATCGGTCGTGACATTAACAATTGATAAAACCGGACTGAGTGCCACCGTTATGCCTTTACTATCGCCGACGTCATAATTTGTTCAGTGACGGATTAAGTTTCACAGCAATTTTAGAATAATCAATGTACGGAACAGATATGGCTGGAGATATCTAAAGTAGACCGCACGGTATATATTACACCCACCAAGAGCGCACACTCTCCGAAGGACAAATCTGTTCATTGTAGTTTTAAGTACGATAGACTTACTAAAATGTTTGACGGGTTGGCCATGTATGTGTTGTGATATTGACAAATAAGGTCAGCGCACTGAGTGGTGCAGTTTAAAGAGTACAATAGATATTCAATCAGTCTGTCCGCTAATCATTTTGTGCTTCTGAAGTTGCTGAATTTTCGCGGACACTGAACTCGTCGCTGACGACGTTGACAATTGACAAGGAAGCACAGAGTACAGTCATCATCACAGTGCTGCAGACGTTGGGTAATTTTTCCACTGAAGTAGTGAGTTCCAAAGCAATTCTAGAACAACCAGTGTATAGTACTGTTGGAGCTGGGGATATTTTCAGTTGACAGTACGGTTCTTAGTGCATCCACCAACAAGGCAGTGTAGCCATTGTATTAACTTGTTTACTAATGACTTAGACTTTATAACAATTCTGCAATGACAGTGAAAATATCTATTTACCCTCGACACATGAACAATTGACAACACAGTACCAC
>NW_016943980.1:0-917 GCF_001483705.2 Eufriesea mexicana | reverse complement strand
AGGCGAGCAGAGGAAAGTAGAGCAATGTAGAGCGCAGGTATCCACCGAACAGCAGCCTGTATCAGTAAAGTCAATTGTATCCTATAATAACATATACCTCCTATAATAACATATACAAACATTACATTACGGAACGTAAGCTATCTCGACATCACGTGCCGGGACCACTGTTGCTGGTCTCTCCAGCGACAAGCAGAATAAACTGGAGCAAGGTACAGCGCAGGGAGCTTCCATACAGCAGTCAATAGCACACATGTTAAAGAGATCCTGACCTAACCTGTCTCAAACTGGACAAACCAAAAATAAACTAACCAAACCAAACGAGCCGAGCCCACGATTGCTGGAATCCCCATCTCCAAGTAAGCCATATTGTAGGACTGTAGAGCGCCGGTGTACATAAAATGGCAATGAACTGAAGAAAAGTCAAAGATATCCTGGCAGAGCCAAGTCTAACCTAACCTACCCGAACGTAACGTAACCCGACTCAACATGCCGAGGACACTATTGCTGACATCCCCAGAGAGAAGCGGTTGCTTGCAGAGCAACGCAGAACGCAGATATCGACCGAATAGTAATGTATAGCGCAAAAGTCAAAGCAATCCCAATCAAACTTAACCTAACCTAACCTGACCAAACGTAACATCACACAACCGAACTTGCCGCGACGGCCATTGCTGGCGTGCCCATAGACAAGGTACAATACACTAGAGCACAGTAGAGCGCAGAAAGCCACATAGCTGCAGTGTATAGCACAAAAGTCAGAGATATCCTAGCTTAGCCTTATCTAACCCTACCTAATCTAACATAGAATGACTAAAACTGTCGTGGCCCCGCCACTGTTGCTGGCATTCCCAGCGTCGAGCAGATTCTAGTAGAGCACAGGGTAGCGTAGAAGTAATCCGAGTAGCAGCATATAG
>NW_016943979.1:0-1380 GCF_001483705.2 Eufriesea mexicana | reverse complement strand
TAATATCGCGGTGAGCTACCCTTCTTGCATAAATAAGCAGGATAGTTCCTTCTGGAGTGCTATTGCCTTTGCAATGCTATAGAATCTGGCTGGAACTGAGTGCTATAGCCTTTGCAATGCTATAGAATCTGGCTGGAACGATCGATTTTGTTAACAGTTTCGACTAATATCGTGGTGAGCTATGTTTCTTACATAAATAGTGAGGGATGATACTCTTGGGGTCCTATAGACATTGCAGTGATATAGAATGTAGTTGGAAGGTTCAAGTTCATTGACATTTTCGACTAATATCGTGGTGAGCTAACTCTCTCGCATAAATAAGGTGGAAAGATTCTATTGGCGTGCTATCGGCATTGCAGTGCTATAGAATCTTCCAGGAAAATTCAATTTTATTGACACTTTCGACTAATATTGTCGTGAGCTATGTTCCTTGCATAAGTTAGGAGGACACAACCTTAAGGAGTGCTATATCCACGGCAACGCTATAGTATCTTCGAGGAAAATTCAATTTTATTGACATTTTCGACTAATATCGCAGTAAGCTATCTTCCTTGCATAAATATGGAAGTAAGTTCCTTCTGGAGTGCTATAGCCAGAGCAATGCTGTAGAAACTGGCTGGAAAATTCAATTTTATTGACATTTTCGACTAACAGCGTGGTGAGTTAACTTTCTCGCATAAATAAGGAGGAAAGATTCTATTGGCGTGCTATAGGCATTGCAATGCTATAGAATCTTCCTGGAAAAATCAATTTTATTGATATTTTCGACTAATATCGTGGTGAGCTAACTTCCCTGCATAAGTAACGAGGAAAGATCCATTTGGAGTGCTATATCCACTGGAATGCTGCAGAATCTGGCTGGAAAGTTCAATTTTATTGACATTTTCGACTAATATCGTGGTGAGCTACCCTTCTTGCATAAATAAGGAGCAAGGAACTTTTTGGAGTGCTATAGCCATTGCAATGCTGCAGAATCTGGCAGGAAAATTCAATTTTAATGACATCTTCGACTAATATCGTGGTGAGTTATCTTTCTCGCCTAAAGAAGGAGCTCTAAAAAAGGAGGAAAGATCCTATCGGCGTGGTATAGGCATTGCAATGCCGTAGAATCATCCTGGGAAATTCACTTCTATTGACATTTTTGGCTAATAACGTGGAGAGCTATCTTCCTTGCATAAGTAACGAGGAAAGATCAATTTGGAGTGCTATATCCACTGGAATGTTGAAGAATCTGGCTGGAAATTTCAATTTTACTGACATTTTCCACTAATATCGTGGTGAGCTAACTTTCTTGCATTAATAAGGAGGAAGGCTCCCTTTGGAGTGCTATAGCCATTGCAATGCCGTAGAATCTGGTTGGAAAATTCCATTTTATTGAAA
>NW_016943978.1:0-721 GCF_001483705.2 Eufriesea mexicana | reverse complement strand
GGCCAGCAATAGTTGTCTCGGCACGTTACGTTTAGATAGGATACATTTGGTTTTTTTATATTAATTTTGGTTAGGTTTGGATCGTTTCAACTTTTCTGCTACACACAGAGATTCTACGGATTTCAGTGGTCCACTCTCCACTACTATGCTCTGTTTGGCACCGTGGAGGCCGGCAATAATTGTCATGATCGTTTCAACTTTTCTGCTACACACAGAGATTCTACGGATTTCAGTGGTCCACTCTCCACTATTATGCTCTCTTTGGCACCGTGGAGGCCGGCAATAATTGTCGCGGCATGTTACGTTGAGTAAGGTTACGTTTGGTTATGTTAGGTTACGTTGGGTTCGGTTAGGATAGCACTGACATGTGCACAACTCTGATATTTTATGGACATCTGCGCTCTACTGTGCTCTATCATATACTGCCTGTCACTGTGGAACACAGCAATAGTTTTCGCGGCACGTTAGGTTCAGTTATTCTATGCTTGCTTAGGTTAGTTTAAGTGCGGTTAGGTCAGGATATCTTTGATTTTTGTGCTACACACTGCTATTCGGCGGATTTCTGCGCTCTTCGTTGCTCTAATGTACTCTGCTCGGCTCTGGGGATGCTAGCAATAGTGATCTAGTCACGATAGGTATAGTTAGGCTACGTTTGGCTAGGTTACGTTAGTCTGGGCTAGGTTTGGAGAGCTTTGACGTACGTGGTGTACACCGCTATTCT
>NW_016943977.1:2119-2752 GCF_001483705.2 Eufriesea mexicana | reverse complement strand
ATTAGAGCACAGCAGGGCGCAGAAAGCCACCAAATTGTACTGTACAGCACAAGAGTCGGACACATCCTAAACAAACATAACCGAACCAAACTTAACCAAACGTAAAATGACTGAACCCAACATGCCGCAACCACCATTGTTGGGCTCCCCAGAGTCGAGCATGGTATAGTAGACGCAGCAGTGCGCAGAAAGCCACCAAATAGCATTGTATAGCACAAAAGTATAAGATAACATAACCTAACCAGACATAACCTAACCAAACCAGACGTAGAATAATTAAACCTAAGAATCCGAGACCTCCATTGCTGGGCTCCCCGGAGCAAAGCAGAACACGTCAGAGCACAGGAGGTCGTAGGAATCCGCCGAATAGCAATGTATAGTGCAAACGTCGAAGCCACCCTTACCCCAAGCTTGAGGTACCCTAATCAAGTCGAACGTTACATAACACAACCGAACATGCTGCGATGACTATTGCCCGCCTCCCAAGAGCGAAGCAGAACATACCAGAGAACAGTAGAGCGGGAGAATCCATCGTACAGCTGTGTACAGCACAAAAGACGCAGCCATTCTAACCAAGCTTATCCTAACCTAACCAAAGCAAACGAAGTGTAACTCAACCGAACGTGACACGAA
>NW_016943977.1:0-1443 GCF_001483705.2 Eufriesea mexicana | reverse complement strand
CCCCTCAAGGCCAAGCAGAACATATTAGAGCATAGTAGAAGGCAGAAATCCATCGAATGGCACCGTACAGCACAAAAGGGAAAGTAGTCTCTCCTAACATAGTCAAACGTAACACAACCAAACGCTATCAAATTAAACATAACATGACGAGGCCACTACTGCTGGCCTGCACAGAGATGAGCCGCACGCACCAGGGCGCAGTGGTGCGCAGAAAACCATCGCATTGCAGTGAACATCACAAAAGTCGAAGATATCCTGACCTAATCTGGACTAACCTAACCTAACCGAACGCAGCGTAACTTAACAGTGCGTGCCGGGATCACTATTTCTCGCCGCCACTAAGTCGAGCGGAGTATAGTAGAGTGACGTACTGCGCAGAAATCCACCAAATAGCAGTGTATGGCACAAGGCTGGAGGATAACCTAACCTCACCTGACCTATCCTGTCCAAACCAAACGTAGCATAACTCAACACAACGTGCCGAGACCAATATTGATGCGCTCCCCAGAGACCAGCAGAACATACCAGAGCACACTAGAGCGCAGGAATACATGCAATAGCAGGGATAACACAAAAGTCAAAGCACCTCTATCATAATATATACAAGCTTAACTTAACCAAACGTAGCACAACTAAATCTAACGTACCGCGACCGCTACAGCTGGCATCGCCAGAGTCGAGCCGAACATATTAGGGAACTGTAGAACGCAGAAATCCATAGGATCGCAGTGTGTCGCACAGAAGTTGTAGTTATCCAAAGCTAACCCGGGCTATCGTAACCGTACCAAACGTAGCCAAAATCAACATAATGTGCTGAGACCACTATTGCTGCGCTCCACAGAGTCTAGCAGAGCATACTAGAGCACACTAGAACGCAGAAGCCCACCTAATAGCAGAGTGTCGCACAAAAGTCAAGCACATCGTATCGTAACATGTTCAAACTAACGTACCGCGACCACTACTGCTGGCCTCCACAGGGTCGAGCAGAACTTACTAGATGACAGTAGAGCGCAGAAATAAATAGGTTCGCAGTGAATAGCACAAAAAGTATACCTATCCAAACCTAACCCAAGCTAACATAACCTATCCAAACGAAGCCTACCACGACATAACGTGCAGCGATCACTATTGGTGGCCTCCCCAGGGCCAAGCAGAATATAGTGGTGCACAGACGAGCGCAGAAATCCACCGAAACGCAGTTTACAGCACGAAAGTCAAAGATAACACGACTGAGCTTAGCCGAACGTAACCTAACCAAACATAACATAGCTCGACCTAACGTGCCGAAACCACTATTGCGGTCCTCCCTAGAGACGAGCAGAAGATATTGGGGCGCAGTAGAGCCCAAACATCCGCCGCATTGCAGTGTACAGCACAAAAGTCAAAGATAACATGTTCCAACATAGCCAATCGTAACATAACCAAACGTATCCTTTCTCAACG
>NW_016943976.1:0-250 GCF_001483705.2 Eufriesea mexicana | reverse complement strand
CATTAATTGCATTCATTGTTATGTCTTCTAACCTTCTTATTTTGATATATCAAATAACGACTTATAATAATAATTGTATAGTTATTAATATATATTTAATTAATTTTCCGTAATTATATAACTTCGTAATGAGGTTTATGTTTAATCCTACGAGATTAAGTTTATGAAATAGGGTTTACGTTAAATGGTCCTGACAAGTAAAATTATGTTGATTAATATAATTTCCTATTTCCATTGCTAATGGTATTTT
>NW_016943975.1:0-270 GCF_001483705.2 Eufriesea mexicana | reverse complement strand
ATATCCATTGCAATGCTTTAGAATGTGGCTGGAAAATTCAATTTTACTGACATTTTCTTATAATATCTTGGTGAGCTATGTTTCTTGCGTAAATAAAGAGGAAAGATACTCTTGGCGAGCTGTAGCCATTGCAATGCTTCAGAATGTGGCTGAAAAACTTAATTATATTGTCATTTCCGGCTAATATTGTGGTGAGCAAACTCTTTCGCATATATAAGGAGGAAAGATAATATTGGCGTGCTATAGCCATTGCATTGATATCCGATGTGT
>NW_016943974.1:0-1368 GCF_001483705.2 Eufriesea mexicana | reverse complement strand
AAGTACAGCCATCTACTTGCCAGAGAATAGGTCTATTCAAAATCTAGAACCTGTTATAGCTTGTTGAATTGATCGTCTAATGCCATCCATCCAATGTCAAGTACAGCCATCTACTTGCCAGAGAATAGGTCCTTTCAAAATCTATAATCTGTTATAGCTTGGTGAATAGGTCGCCTAACGCCTTCAACCAATGGCAAGTACAGCCATCTACTTGCCAGAGAATAGGTCTATTCAAAATCTATAACCTTCTGCAGCTTGGTGAATAGATCGCCTAACGCCTTCAATCCAATGGCAAATGCAGCCATCTACTTGCCAGAGAATAAGTCTATTCAAAATCTATGAAATGTCACAGCTTGGCGAACAGGTGGCCTTACGCCTTCAACCAATGGCAAGTACAGCCATCTACTTGCCAGGGAATAGGTCTATTCAAAATCTGGAACCTGTTATAGCTTGGTGAATTAGATAGTCTAACGCCATCAATCCAATGTCAAGTACAGCCATCTACTTGCCAGAGAATAGGTCTTTTCAAAATCTATAATCTGTTATAGCTTGTTGAATAGGTCGCCTAACGCCTTCAACCAATGGCACGAACAGCCATCTACTTGACAGAGAATAGGTCTATTCTAAATCTATAACCTTCTGCAGCTTGGTGAATAGATCGCCTAACGCCTACAATCCAATGGCAAATGCAGCCAACTACTTTACAGAGAATAAGTATATTCAAAATTTATGAGCTGTCACTGCTTGGCGAATAGATCGCCTAACGCCTTCAATCCAATGGCAAGAGCAGCCATCTACTTGCAAGAGAATAGGTCTAGTCGAAATCTATAATTCGTTATAGCTTGCTGAATAGGTCGCCTTACGCCTTCAACCAATGGCAAGTACAGCCATCTACTTGCCAGGGAATAGGTCTATGCAAAATCTAGAACCTGTTATAGCTTGGTGAATTAGATAGTCTAACGCCATCAATCCAATGTCAAGTACAGCCATCTACTTGCCAGAGAATAGGTCTTTTCAAAATCTATAATCTGTTATAGCTTGTTGAATAGGTCGCCTAACGCCTTCAACCAATGGCACGAACAGCCATCTACTTGACAGAGAATAGGTCTATTCTAAATCTATAACCTTCTGCAGCTTGGTGAATAGATCGCCTAACGCCTACAATCCAATGGCAAATGCAGCCAACTACTTTACAGAGAATAAGTATATTCAAAATTTATGAGCTGTCACTGCTTGGCGAATAGATCGCCTAACGCCCTCAATCCAATGGCAAGAGCAGCCATCTACTTGCAAGAACATAGGTCCAGTCGAAATCTATAATTCGTTATAGCTTGCTGAATAGGTCGCCTTACGCCTTCAACCAATGGC
>NW_016943973.1:0-723 GCF_001483705.2 Eufriesea mexicana | reverse complement strand
GTTAGGGTATCTTTGACTTTTGCTGCACACCTTGATAGTTGGTGTGTTTCTACGCTCTACCGTTATCTACTTCACTCTGTTCGACTCTGTGAATGCCAGTAATGTTTGTCTCGGCGCGTCAGGTTGTTACATTCGGTTTGGGTACGAGAGTTTTGGTTAGGATTGGAGAGCTTCGACTTTCGTGGTATAAACATATGTTCGGCGCATTTCTGCGCTCCGCTGTGCACTAATATATTCTGCTCAGCTATGTGGATGCCAGTACTACTGGTCCCGGCACGTTAACCCCAGATACGTTGCGTATGGTTTTTTTACGTATGGTTAGGTGAGGAAAGGATAGCTAGGCCTTTTCTGCTACGCACTGCCGCTCGGTGGAATCCTGCGCACTACTGTGCTTTAGTATGCTCTGTTGGCGCTTGGGTGACCGGCAATGGTGCTCTCGGCGCGTTAGGTTGAGTTATATTACGTTTGGTTAGGTTACGCTTGGTTATGTTAGGGTAGGTTGTCTTTGTCTTTTGCGCTATACGCTGCTGTTCGGTGGAATCCTGCGCTCCTCCTTGCTTTACTATACTCTGCCCTGCACCGTGGAGATCAGCAGTAGCGGTCGTGGCAGGATAGTGCGGGTTATATTGCGTTTGGTTAGCTTACGTTTGGCTGTGTTATGTTAGGATATCATTGACTTTTGTGCTATACGCAGTTATTCGTTGGATTCCTGCCCTCCACTTC
>NW_016943972.1:0-4456 GCF_001483705.2 Eufriesea mexicana | reverse complement strand
CACTGATAACTTCCGTACAATGCAATTTTAGAATAATCAATGTATACCACGGTTAAGCCTTTAAGTATTTACAATTGACACTATGGTACATCGTACATCTACCAACATAGCACTTTTGCCGTTGTATTAAACAGTTCAAGGACCATACATACCCTATGGCAGCACCAGAAAGACAAAATACAGTTCCACAGACCCTCGAGATATTAGCAATTGTCGGCAAGGTATTTGACAGCAAGGTACTGAGTACAGCCACCATAACGATAATGTATCGTTTGGTCTACTCTCTTCCGGTGACGTAAATTCGAAGAAGGTTCTTGAGCAATCAACGTATTGTGCGGCTATGGCTTGGGATTATATCACACTACTGATATAAGCAATCACCACAGTTATGTAGCCGTTGTGCTACTTCGTTTACTGATGTAAATTCGAAAGCGACTCCGCAATAGCCTACGAATATGGCGTTTGTGTCTTGAGATATACCCAACTGACAGTACGGTGTATACTGCATCCATCAGTATTGCTCTGTAGACGCTGGAATATGCTCCTCAATGATGGTTTAAATCCTATAACAGTTCTAAAGTGACACTACCCAATATAATATTCCTGGAGGAACTATCAATTGACAACACAGTACTGAGAAAAACTATGATCCTCAGCAGTGCTCTTCAACCGCTGTATTAATCTGTTCATTGATGATATAGATTCGATAGCTGTTCTAGAATTACAAGAGGCAGGTCCATTATGCCTCAAGCTATGAACGATTGACAACACACTACTGTGTACAGGCAACATCATATTAGTGTATCCGCTGGTCTTCTTTGTTCACCGATGATGTAAATTCGAAAGTGACTCTAGAATAACCAATGTATAGTGCGGTTATGGCTGGTGACATATTTCAATTGAAAGTACGTCATTTAGTACATCTGCCAACAGAGCAATGCAGCCGCTGTATTAATCTGTTCATTGATGATTAGGATTTTACAGCTAATCTAGAGTGACAAAGGACAGACCCACTATCCCTCTTGATACTGACAATTTACAACATTGTACTGAGTACAGTCATATTCACAGTAGTGTAGCCGTCGCAATGCCTTGCTCACCAATGACGTATGTTCCAAAGAAATGCGGGAATAACCTTTGTACACTACAGTCATGGCTTGAAATATTTAAAACTGAACGTACGGTACATATTACATCCACCAATGTAGCACTGTAACTGTCGGATTAGCCTGTTCAATCATGGTATAAATTCCTTAACAATTCTAGAATGTCAAAATGTATATCCACCGACCATCGAGATATTAACAATTGACAACGCAGTACTGACTACGGCAATCATGCGAGTAGCGTATCTGTTGGTATACTTTTTTCACTTATTATGTAAATTCTAAGGCAATTCTAGAATAATCAATGTATGTTATGGCTGTGACTCGAGATACTTCGATTTGGCAGTACGCTCCTCAATACATCCACCAATATACCACTCCCGAGGTTTGATTAATATGTACAATGATAATAAAGACACCATAAGTATCTTAGATTGACAAAATGGGGTTCCAGTGCCCCTCGAGGTAATAACAATAGACCACGCGCTTCTGGGTACACCCATGATCGCAGTAATGTAAGCGTTGGGCTACTTTATTCACTGATGATGTGATTTCGAAGGTGACTCTGGAATGACCTATGCATGGGGTGCTTGTGTCTTGAGAAAATTCCGATTGTCAGTAAGGCTCATACTGGATCCACCTATATAGCACTGTAGCCGTTGGAATACACTGCCCGAAGATGATTTAAGCTCTATAACAATTCTAGAGTGACAATACACGGATCCAATGACACTCGAGATATTAACAATTGGCATCACACTACTGATTTAAGCAATCACCACAGTTACGTAGCCGTTGTGCTACTTCGTTTACTGATGTAAATTCGAAAGTGACTCCGCAATAGCCTACGAATATGGCGTTTGTGTCTTGAGATATATCCAACTGACAGTACAGTGTATACTGCATCCATTAGTATAGCGCTGTAGACGCTGGAATATGCTCCTCAATGATGGTTTAAATCCTATAACAGTTCTAAAGTGACACTACGCAATATAATATTCCTGGAGGCACTATCAATTGACAATGCAGTACTGAGAAAAACTATGATCGCAGAAATGTAGACGTTGGACTACTTTGTTCCCTGCAGATATAATTTCAAAAGCAATTATTGAATAATCAATGTATAGTGCGGATATGGCTAGCGATAATTACTATTATCAGTACGTCAGTTGATACGTTTACGAACATAGCGCTGCTGACGTTGGATGTATCTGTCCACTGATGTATAATATACAGCAATTCGAGAAATATCAATGCAGGTCTACTATCACTCGAGATATTAACGATTGTCAATGCAGTACGGAGTCAGCCGCCATCACAGAAATGTAGCCGTTGTGCTGCTTCGATCACTGACGTACTAAATTCCATAGCAACCTTGGAATATTGAATTTATGGTACTGTCATGGCTGGAAATATTTCGCACTGATAGCGCTCTACATAGTAGGTCCACCAGCAGAGCACTGCAGCAGCTGCATTATTATGTTCAATGATGGTTTACCTCTTATTACAACTCTATAATGACAAATGGCATATCCATTAGCTCCCAAGGCATTAACAATTGTCAGGCCTGCACTGAGTAGAGCCACCATCACTACAATGTAGCCGTTGGACTGCATTGAACACTGATGATGTAAATTCCAAAGCATTTCTGGAACAATCAATATATTGTACCGTTATTGCATGAGATATAGGCAATTGAAAGCGATGTACTTGCTACGTGCATCATTATCGCGCTGAAGCTATTGTGTTAAGCTGTAAAATGACAAATTAAATTCTATAACAAATCTAGATTGACCTCTAGATATTATCAATTTACAACAAGGTACTAAGTACAGCCATCATTACAGTAATGTTGCCGTTGGAATGCTTTCATCACTGATGATGTAAATTCGAACATACTTCTAGAATAACCTATGTATATTGCTGTTATGGCTAGTGATATTTACAATGGTCAGTACCGCAATTAGTGCATCTATCAACAGAGCAATGTCGCCGTTGGATTAAACTGCCCACAGACGATTTATGTCCCAAAGCAGGTATAGAACGTAAAATGAAGTTCCATTACCACTCGATATATTAACAAATGACAACACAATGATGTGCGCAGCCAACATCACAGTACTGTAGCCGTCGGTATACTTTGTCCACTGATGATGTAAATTCGAAGGTGATTCTAGAATAATGAACGCATAGTAGGTTTATGGCTTGTGGTACGTCCAGTTGATATTGCGGTACTTAGTAAGGCCACCAGCAGAGCAACGCGGGCGCAGTGTTATTCTGTTCAGAGGTGATATCTATTTTAAACATATTCTAGAATGACAAAGGACAGAAAAGTTTTCCATGCTGACATTAACAATTGAGAATAAAGCACTGAGTACAGCCATCATCATATTAGTGCTGCTATAGGGACAAGATATAGATACACAGACTATCGAGGTATTAACATTTGACGACACAGTGCTGTGTACAGCAATCGTCACGGTAGCGTAACTGTTCAATTACTTTGATCACTGATAATGTCGGTTCCTAGCAATTCTAGAATAACCAATGTATAATGCGCTTTAGGCTAGAGATGCTTGTTGTTGGTAGTACTGTACTTAGTACATCCACCAGCGCTTAGTACAATCACTGCGGCCGCTGTATTAACGTGTTCACTAATGATTTCCACCTATACCCATTCTGGAATGACAAATGACGCAACCTTTAGCCCTCGAGATATTAGCAATTGACGACAAAGCACTGAGTTGAGCCATCACCACAGTAGCGTTAGAGTTGAATAACATTCTTCGCTGATAATATCAGTTCTTAGCTATTCTAGAATAACCAATGTATACTACGGTAATTGCTAGAGATATTTGCAATTGCGAGTACAATATTTAGTACACCCACTAGCGATGCACTTCAGCTTCTGCACTAATCTGTTCACTCATGATTACTATTTCATACCCATTCTAGAATGACAAAACACAGATCCAGTACACCTCAGCTATATTAACAATTGGCAACACAGAACTGAGTACAGCCATATTCACTATAATGTAACTGTTCTACTGTTTTGTCCACTCACGACATATATTCCATAGCAAATATGGAATAATCAATGGATATTACTGTTATGGCATGACATACTTCCCATTGGTAGTACCGTACATATTACGTCCACCAGTGTAACAGAGTAGCCTCTGTATTCATGGGTTCAATGATGATTTAAGTTCTGTAACAATTCTAGAATACAAGATACAGATCCACTGACACTCGAGATGTTAGCAATTCACAAAATAGTACACAGTACTGCCATCACCACGGTAATGTAGCTGTTGGACTACTTTAATTACCGATGAGGCAGATTG
>NW_016943971.1:0-603 GCF_001483705.2 Eufriesea mexicana | reverse complement strand
GATACTATTGATTTTTCCGCTCTACTCTCCACTAATATCCTCTGCTTGGCTATGCGAAGGCCAGAACTTGTGGTCGCTGCACGCCAGGCTGAGTTAGGCTATGTTTGGTTATGTCCTGTGTGGTTGGGTTAGTAGAGGATAGCCTTGACTATAGTGCTGTAGTCCACAATTAGGTGGATATTTGCGTCCTACATTGATGTAATATTTTCTGCTTCGCTCTCTGAATGCCAGGAATTGTGGTCTCGGCACGTTATGTTAAGTCAGGTTGCATTCGGTTCGTTTGGGTTTGTCAAAGTTAGGTTAGCATAGCTATAACTTTTGTGCTGTACAGTGCTATTCTGTGGTTTCCTGAGATCCACTGTGCTCTTGTATACCCAGCTTGGATCTGGGGAGGGCAGCAATAGCGGTCGCGGCCCGTTAGGTTGTGTTCGGCTGTGTTTGGCTATTATCGGTTGGTTTGTGTTAGGTTTAGGCATAGTTGACTTTTCTGATGTACACTGCGATTCTATGGACTTCTGCGTCCTACTCTCTACTAACGTATTCTGTTTGGCTCTGGGGACGCCAGCAATAGTTGTCGCGTTACGATAGGACGAGTTAGGTTAC
>NW_016943970.1:0-699 GCF_001483705.2 Eufriesea mexicana | reverse complement strand
AACTCTGCTCAATTCAGGGGAGCCCAGAAATAGTCTTTGACGTTTGCAATGCACACTGAAATGTGGTGGATTTCATCGCTCTACTGTGCTCTAGTCTGTTCCGCTTAGCTATCGGGAGGACAGAAATAATGTTCTCGCCAAGTTTGTTTGAGATATGCGACGTTTGGCTATGTAACTTTAGCTATGGTTAGGTTTGGGTAGCTTCGTCATTTCTGCTATGCACTGCGTTTCTATGGATATCTGCACACCACTAGCCTCCATTTTGCTCCGCTAGGCTATTTGGAGGCCAGCTATACTGGTCGCGGCATGTTAGGTTGGGCTAGATTTCGTTTCGTAGTGTTAGGTTACTTTGGTTCGGCCAGGATAGCTTTGACTTTTGTGCTCAACCCTGCAATTCTATGGACCTCTGCGTTCTACTGTGCTCTACAGTATTCTGCTTGTCTCTGGGGACGCCAGCAACAGTGGCCACGGCACGATAGTTTTCGTTATGTCACGTTTGGTTAAGTTACGTTAGGTTTGGTTTGGTCAGCATGTCTTTGACTTTTGTGCCGTACACAGCTCTTCGTTGTATTCCTACGCCCACATTGCTCTACTATACTCTGCTCGACCCTGGGGTGACCATTAATATTGGCCTCTGCCCGTTAGGTTGTGTTAGGCTACGTTTGGTTAGGCCATGAATGCTTGTGTTATGTTTGGATA
>NW_016943969.1:398-639 GCF_001483705.2 Eufriesea mexicana | reverse complement strand
ATAGATTTTGAATATACCTATTCTATGGTAAGTAGATGTCTATACTTACCACTGGATTGAGAACGTTATGTATTCTATTCATCAAATTATAGCAGGTTATAGATTTTGAATTGTCTTATTCTATTGTAAGTAGATGGCTATACCTACCATTGGATTGAGAACGTTACGTAATCTATTCATCAAATTATAGCAGGTTATAGATTTTGAAAGGACTTATTCTATTGTAAGTAGATGGCTATAC
>NW_016943969.1:0-313 GCF_001483705.2 Eufriesea mexicana | reverse complement strand
AGATGGCTATACCTACCATTGGATTGAGAACGTTAAGTGATCTATTCATCGAGTTTTAACAGGTTATGAATTTTTAATAGACTTATTCTATGTTAAGTAGATGGCTATAGCTATCAATGCGTTGAGAACGTTAGGTGATCTATTCATCAAACTCTAGCAGGTTATAGATTTTGAACAGACATATTCTATGGTAACTAGATGGCTCTACTTACCATTGGATTGAGAAAGTTATGTAATCTATTCTTCAAACTGTAGCAGGTTATAGTTTCTGAATAGGCTTATTCTATGGTAAGTAGATGGCTATACCTACCAT
>NW_016943968.1:0-1230 GCF_001483705.2 Eufriesea mexicana | reverse complement strand
AGCTACCATCTCCTAATCTAACCAAGCGTAACAAAATCAAACGTAACCTAACTCAACCAAACAAGCCTAGACTTCTATTACTGACCTCCTCGAAGCGAAGTAGAATATACTAGAACAGAGGAGGGCGCATGAATCCGCTGCACAGATGTACAAGGCACAAATGTGAAAGTCATCCGTACCAAACACAACCTAACCTAACATATCCAATCGTTACCTGTCTCTACCAAATGTGCCGAGACCACTATTGCTGGCATCCCAGAGCCAAGCAGAACACACTAGAGCACAGCAGAGCGCAGAGGTCCACCGAGAAATAGTGTATGCGACGAAAGTCACGGCAATCCGAACCTAACCCAAACTAACGTAACCACACCGAACGTAGCCTAATTCAAACTTACGTGCCGTCGCCGCTACTGATGACCTACCTAGAGCCGAGCTGAGTATAGCAGATCGTAGTAGGGAGCCGAAAGACGCCAGATAGCAATATACAGCGCAAAGTCAAAGATATCTATACTTAACCAGACCTAGCCTAACCTATGCAAACTTAGAGTAACTAAGCCTAACGGATCGCGAACACTATTGCCGGTTTCCCCTGAGACGAGCAGAATACGATAGAGCACAGTAGAGCACAGAAATCCAGCGGATATCAGCGATGAGCACAAATGTCAAAGCTATTCTTACCTAACCCAACATAACCAAACCTAGCGAAACCGAATTAAACACAACCTAACCTACCGCGAACAGTATTGCTGCCCCCCACCCCCCGGAGAGCCGAACAGAGCATAATAGAGCAGAGTACAGCGAAGGAATCCATAGAATTGCAGCGTACGGCAGAAAAGCCAAAGGGATCCATCAAGCTAACATAACCTAATCCAACGTAGCTAAGCGCAACGTAGCCTGCCGCGAACATTGTTTCCGGTCATCCCAGTGTCTTGCAGACTAGAGCAGGGAAATGTTGAAGGCAGGAATCCACCGAACAGCTGCGTATACCACGAAAGCCAAAGCTACCATAACCAAACATAACCTAACCTAACATAACAAAGCGTAACCTGACACAACCTGACGCGCCATACCACTATTTCTCGGAACCCGAGAGACGAACAGAGTACAGTGTAGCAATGTAGCGCGCAGAAATCCACCGAACAGCAGTGTACAGCACAAAAGTCAAAACTATTACACCCCATCATATCCAAACGTTATATAGCCGAGAGCAACGTAACTTAACCTAACGTG
>NW_016943967.1:0-563 GCF_001483705.2 Eufriesea mexicana | reverse complement strand
CCTCGGAATGCCAGTGTATAGAATAGAAGTCAAATCTTCCCTATCCTAGCCAAACCAAACGTGGTCTAACCAAGCGTAATCTATCTAAACCTTACGTGACGAGACCATTATTACTTGCCTCCCTAGAGACAAACAGATGCCAATGGAGACATGCAGTGCACGGATATCGACCGAACAGCAGTGTACAGCACAAAAGTCAAAGCTACCTCAGCGAAACCTGTCCTAACGTAGCCAAACCAAGCATAACCTATCTCAACCTAGCATGACGAGACCACCACTGCGGCCTCCCCAGAGCGAAGCAGAACATACCAGAGCACAGTAGTATAAATTCAACGTATAGCAGTGTATAGCACAAAAGTCGAAGCTACCATATCCTAGCCTAACCAAACGATACCTAAATCCTCCTAACGTGCCGAGACATCTATTGCTGTCCCCTTCCGAGCCAAGTAGAACATATTAGAGGACTGTAGAACGCGGAAATCGATGGAATTGCAGTGTACACCACAAAGGTCAAAGCTAGCATATCCTAACCCAGCCAAACGTAGTACAGCCAAGCGTCATCC
>NW_016943966.1:0-1402 GCF_001483705.2 Eufriesea mexicana | reverse complement strand
GCGATCTATTCACCAAGCTGCAACAGACTGTTCGTTTTGTGTAGACATATTCTCTGGCATGTGAATGGCTGTACTGGGCATTGGATTGTTGGCGTTACGCGATATATTCACCATGCTACAACAGGATATAGATCTTGAATAGACCTATTCTCTGCCAAGCAGTTGACTGTACTTGCCATAGCGCTGAAGGCGTTAGGCGATCTATTCACCAAGCTATAACAGATTATAAGTTTTGAATAGGCCTATTCTCTGGCAAGTAGATGGCTGTACTTGCCATTGGATTGAAGTCGTTAGGCGATGTATTCACCAAGCTATGACAGATTATAGGTTTTGAATAGGCCTATTCTCTGGCAAGTTGATGGCTGTACTTGCCATCGGTTTGAAGGCGCTAGGCGATCTATTCACAAAGCTATAACTGGTTATAGATTTTGAATAGACCTATTCTCCGGCAAGTGGATGGCTGTAGTTGCCATTGGATTGAAGGCGTTAGGCGATGTATTCACCAAGCTATAACAGATTATAAGTTTTGAATAGGCCTATTCTCTGGCAAGTAGATGGCTGTACTTGCCATGGAACTGATGGCGTTGTGCGACCTATTCTCCGAGCCTCATCATATCAGATTATAGATTTTGAATAGGCCTTTTCTCTGGCAAGGAGATTGCTGTACTTGCCATTGGATTTAAGGCGTTGGGCGACCTATTCACCAAGCTATAACAGATTATAGATTTCGTATAGACCAATTCTCTGGCAAGATGTTGGCTGTACTTGCCATCGGTTTCAAGGCGCTAGGCGATATATTCACCAAGCTATAACAGGTTATATACTTTGAATAGACCTATTTTCTGGCAAGTAGATGCCTGCACTTGCCTTTGGATTGAATGAGCTAGGCGATCTATTCACCAAGCAATAACTGCTTATAGATTTTGAATAGACCTATTCTCTGGCAAGTGGATGACTGTACTTGCCGTTGGATTGAAGGCGTTAGGCGATGTATTCACCAAGCTATAACAGATTATAGATTTTGAATAGGCCTATTCTCTGGCAAGTAAATGGTTGTACTTGCCATTGAATTGAAGGCGTTAGGCGATCTAATCACCAATCTATAACAGACTATTGGCTTTGAGTAGACCTATCCTCTGGCAGGCAGATGGCTTGTACTTGCCACAGGATTGAAGGCGTCAGGTGAAATATTCACCAAGCTATAACACCATATAGACTTTGGATAGACTTATTCTGTGGCAGGTAGATGCCTGAACTTGCCATTGGATTGAAGGCGTTAAGCGATCTATTCACCAAGCTATAACAGACTATTGGTATTGTGTAGACATATTCTCTGGCAAGCGGATGGCTGTACTTGCCATTGGATTGAAGTCGTTAGGCGATGTATTCACCAAGCTATAAC
>NW_016943965.1:0-1541 GCF_001483705.2 Eufriesea mexicana | reverse complement strand
TATTAATAGAATTGAATTTTCTAGCGAGATTCCAGAGCATTCCAATGGCTATTGCACGCCAATTGAATCTTTCTTCCTTAATTAGGCCAGAAAGTTAGCTAACAAGGATGGCAGTCGAAAATGTCAACAAAATTGTATTTTCAGCCTCATTCTATATCAATGCAGTTTCTATAGCACTCAAAAAGCATCTTCCCTCCTTACTTACGCAAGGAAGTTTGCTCACCACGATGATAGTCGAAAATGTCAACAAAATTGTATTTTCAGCCTCATTCTATATCAATGCAGTTTCTATAGCACTCAAAAAGCATCTTCCCTCCTTACTTACGCAAGGAAGTTTGCTCACCACGATGATAGTCGAAAATGTCAACAAAATTGTATTTTCAGCCTCATTCTATATCAATGCAGTTTCTATAGCACTCAAAAAGCATCTTCCCTCCTTACTTACGCAAGGAAGTTTGCTCACCACGATGATAGTCGAAAATGTCAACAAAATTGTATTCTCCATCCATAATCTATCTCATTGCAATGGCTATAGCACTCAAAAAGCATCTTTCCTCCTTACCTATGCAAGGAAGATAGCTCACCATGGTATTAGTCGGAAATGTCAACAAAATTGCATTTTCCTGCAAAATCTATATCATTGCAATGGCTATAGCACTCAAAAAGCATCTTTCCTCCTTACCTATGCAAGGAAGATAGCTCACCATGGTATTAGTCGGAAATGTCAACAAAATTGCATTTTCCTGCAAAATCTATATCATTGCAATGGCTATAGCACTCAAAAAGCATCTTTCCTCCTTACCTATGCAAGGAAGATAGCTCACCATGGTATTAGTCGGAAATGTCAACAAAATTGCATTTTCCTGCAAAATCTATATCATTGCAATGGCTATAGCACTCAAGAAGCATATTTCCACCTTACTTACGCAAGGAAGTTAGCTCACCACGATATTAGTCGAAAATGTCCACAAAATTGAATTTTCCAGCCACAGTCTATATCATTGCAGCGGCTATAGCACTCAAAAAGCATCTTTCGTCCTTACCTACGCAAGGAAGTTTGCTCACCACAGTATTATTCGAAAAAATTAATAGAATTGAATTTTCTAGCAAGATTCAATAGCATTCCAATGACTATGATTCTATAGCATTCCAATGACTATTGCACGCCAATAGAATCTTTCTTCCTTAATTATGCCAGAAAGTTAGCTAACCAGGATGGTAGTCGAAAATGTCAACAAAATTGTATTTTCAGCCTCATTCTTTATCAATGCAGTTTCTATAGCACACAAAAAGTATCGTTCCACCTTACTTATGCAAGGAAGGTAGCTCACCACGATATTAGTCGAAAATGTCAATAAAATAGAATTTGCCAGGAAGATTCTAAAGCTTTGCACTGCCTACAGCACGCCAAGAGGACCTTTCCTCCTTATTTATGTAAGAAAGTTAATTCACAGCGATATTAGCTGAAAATGTCTATAAAATTGGATTTTCCAGCCAGATTCTACAGAATTGCAGTGGATATAGCACGCCAAAAGTATCTT
>NW_016943964.1:7550-11543 GCF_001483705.2 Eufriesea mexicana | reverse complement strand
GAACACAGTGCTTCACGTATTCAGTGGGACAATAAATTTTAATTAAGAATACAGAAAATAAGGAATATAATACAATTTATACAGATGCATTTTTAGTCTAATGTCTGCGTTAATCCTTAAAATGTCGTTCCGGTATTCCGTTTATCCCTTTGTTTAGGACACATTGTGTATATAAATGTGAAGGCACTGAAATTTTACAAGTACCAGTATTGCGGCCCCAGGACCGCAATGTCCCAGGTCAAGTGGAAAACTGCTTTATGTCCTTATTGTCAGCGTCTCTTGACTTCTATACACTCATTGTCATATAAACCACCACTTGGATAAACAGTAAGAGGCAACAATATATCACCCTTATGACGACATATATAAGGACCTAGATTGTTTAAACAACCACCACCACCAAGAGACGCTCGAGCTAGCACACACCCCCAATCTTATTCGCAACTAATCAGCAGACAGAGGAAGCTAATAAAACCACCGACTGAACAGTCACGAAGACAGATCTACTAAAATACAGTCCACTTGACACTTCGAAGCTAGACACAACCTTCCTTAAATAACCGTCCGTCACTAAGATCGACCTTGCGACGATATACAGTCTGAAAAAAGGTTTCGACCCTTTACGTCCGTATACAACTTGGTTCGCTACAGCTCTTGACTGTTTTATATCGGCTCCAAAAGTCGGAGACGCTTTAGGACAAAAATGAAAATGTATAACGTTGTCTTTCAACAGAAAAGAATCGAAAGAAAATTACGTTACCAAATGAAGGTTGGATTTACATACAGGGGGAGCAAAGAAAAAAAGATTGAGTTGATAACAGAAAGTTGAGATTGGGAATTGTTGCACCGCGTGGATGTGGATGAGCTCCACGCGGAGGGGCAACGTGTGATATACTTCTGATGCCCCTTTTTCTCAGCGTGCCGAATCCCTTACGAGACACTAAGCACGTAGGTGGTAGAAAAGCGCAGATTGTGGTTGTAATTACGTTTTATTCTACGATTATGATGTGAGTGTGCGTGAATGGTGTGTGTGTGTTACATCGTCTTCTCCCTTGCCGTTTTTCGTTTCGTTTTCCGTCTTCCGTTTACCGTCTTGCGTCTTCCAGTTCTGGTTCACGTCTGTCCTGTTTTGCCTAAGCTCCAAAACCGTCTTACGTCATCTGATGTGTTTTGTTTGATTTCTCACGATCGTCTGTTGTCTCGATTTATAATTTTTTGATCGACAAGAAGGACGGCGAGGCGCGTCTTCCACGTATTATTGCTGTCGCAAGAGGAATTATCGCAAAAGAACTGAAAAATAGAACTAATAACGCATTTGTTTAGTCCCTTACCTTACAATTTAAATTCCGATGCCGTGCCACAGCTAACAGCAAGGTGGGTTACACGTCAAGAATAATGAAGAATAACACGTAGACAGGAAGACAGAAAGACATCTACGAGAATTAGCCACAAGTCTATCCAATACCGTCGATATTTGCGTTGGGCCCTAGCTACAAACCACCTGTCTTATTCGTGATGTTTACGTTTAGCCCGATTTTCTTACGAGTCTCACATGACATTGAACGAGTTAGTTTGAAGACCTATAATTTTATAGTCAAATATTCATTTATATATTCAAATTAATATTCTGTAATTGCAGGTTCGTCCATTTCCTTAAGAAAGAGGTAAAATTGATCTTTAATTTCTTGGTTTAATGTTGAGAAGCGATAGTTATTATAAACATTTATTATATTGTATGGTGTACGATATTAATACGAGATAGACTGGTAGAGTAGTAAGCGAATATGATACAATTTCGCAAGTATAAATATATGTTTATAATGGAAGTACAATGATACGTCGTGTTACTTTGGGTCAGGTTTCCTAGCCTTGCGTATACATATATCACGCTAAGGATTTCCTCATACACAGATAGTATCGCACTATTCTCATATTCTTTATTACCTTTAATTATTTCGTCCCAATATTCAAATTTCTATAACTTCAAACAATTATTAAACTAAATTAATGAGAAACCATTAACACATCTTTACATTCAAAAGGCTGCAAATAATCACCCTTGTTATTTTAGTAGAAGGAGCGGCTTCGTATGCAATACGTATGTAATGAAATGAAATGAAAATACTTGTTCAAAAAAAATCTGGTTTAAAGTGAGAACAAATTCAAGATAATTATGTTAGCGATCTTTAGATTGAACGTCGCAGTTAGGCGACGGGCAGCGTTACCGATTGTTTATGCTTCGAGGATAACATTTATATGTAATGATGAGAAGACGTTTGGTTAAAGGGTGCCGTACTTTCTTGACCCGCTCATGCAATCACGTGCAAGTGTTTAACACTAAACGTACCAAGCCAGGTCAAATGACTCCTTTTAAAATTTCTTTTAAAATTGTACATTCATTATTATTTCTTTCGCTCATTTACTTTTTGTAAATTCTTATTATTATTCAATTTCTCGCTTTTCGTTTTTCTCGTAGCTTATTTTTTTAGGTAAAAATTCTTTACATACCTTCCTTACCATGAGGGGTCATTTCATCCTACACGAAATTTACGTATTTTTCGGCACTTCTACAACTGGAACTTTACTTCTAAACTCAGATATGCTATTCAAGAGAAGGTTTCACTTATCTGAACTCAGTAAATACAACTCAGTGAATTTGATGTCACGAAATTAGCCGAACTTTTCACCAACTGTAGGAGAAATATTACAACGCAAAATTTTTTCACCTCTGCATCTCTTGCTGTAAAATTATTGGCAAAAGGGTCAACATTAGTCGGAACAATACGTGCAAACAGAAGAAAATTGCCCGCACTTGCGAAAATGGCAAAAGATAACATGAAACTTTTTTCTTCAGTAATATACAAATTAAATGACTGTACGCTAACAATTTATAAATCAAAACCGAGAAAACAAGTTATGATACTGAGTACCACACATAAACCCGTAAAAACCAAAAACAAAAGGAAGAAAACATCTGAAACAATCACTTATTATAATAAAACTAAATTTAGCGTCGATATGGTTGACCAAATGGCGCGAAAATATAGAGTCAAATCAAAATGCAATAGATGGCCTGCGCAAGTATTCTTTAATATCCTGGATTTGGCTGGAATTAATGCATGGATAATCAGGAAATAACTGAGTTGAAAATATGAAGGCAACAATTTCTGTTACAATTAGCAGACGAGCTCATGGCAGAGTATCACAATTTTCAGGAAGAAGAAAAGGAAAACCAACAAGAATCAACCAGCTACAACAATAACCCGCAAACCGCACGGAAATAATGTCAGATAAGGTTGTGCATAGGAAGTAAAACAACACAAAATTGTGCAATTTGTAAAAGATTTGTCAGTGGGAAATACAAGAGGGAGACACCAATCACCTGTAAAAAATGTACTTAACCGATTATTTTGTTTACAGAAATAGAAACATGTGTTTGATTATTTTATTAGAAATGAGAAATTATGTGGCAAATTAATTTCTTCAATAAATTAAAAATTTCTTTCTGAAAATTAACGTTTATTTCATAAGGGGTCAAATGTCCCCTCATGGTAAGAATAGGTACCAAAGATACCTAAGAATAATTGTCTCTAGACTACGTGAATATTCTAGCAAATACTAGAACTAAGAATAGGTAGCAAAGTATCGGTTCGTTTAGTGTTAATTATGGGATCGAATCTCACGTTCTCTGCGTATTATCCTTTCACAGATGATACAGGGCGAGAGACCTTGGAAACAGCAGGTAACGCTGCAGACGGAGGCCGCGGAGCAGATCCGCCAGCGAGCAGATCCTGGTCCGCGAGACGCGGCGGTGGCGGCGAGCGCATCATAGGCTCGCCGTTCGACTTCCCGGGATTTAAACCCCTGGTTATTGAGATCCGGGCTGTAGATCGAGGGTCGTCCTCTCTCTTCCCCCGGATCAACCGTTGTCAGTTCGAGTGGGAGCTCGGCTGTCAGAGCGACCAGGTTCGGAGAAGGGTGGTGCTCGCGTAG
>NW_016943964.1:0-3760 GCF_001483705.2 Eufriesea mexicana | reverse complement strand
CCCCCCGCAAAAACTAACATTATGTAAGCGCCCACAAAATTTGCGAAAGGTCAGTTTCAGCACAGGTTCAGCACAGTTCCAGCACAGTTTCAGTACAGTTCTAGTTCAGTTCAGTTCAGTTCAGTTCAGTCAGTTCCAGTTTCAATTTCTGTTTTGTTTTTTTCCTCTTCGCCGACTTGTATTTTTCCAACGTAGCCTTATTGCTAGAACCCGTGTTGTATATTGAAATCCAGGTTCCAACAACGTTTTACAACCAAACGAGCTTTATATTTTAATGGATTTACATATTAGTTATTTATAATAGAAAACACCCATTTACAGTTTATGATATTTGTGTCCATAGGCTTTGATACTAATGTCTAAAACTGGTTTATTTAATTAACATATTACAATAAGTTCCTCTCAATTCTAACTTTCAAACAAACGATCCTTTACTCTCTACGTCTCTACTACACACAACTTGCCACACCCGCGTCCTTGCACCCTTACTTAACAACTTGCGCTGGAAAGACATACCGCGCACGTCGTAATGCTTTTGACACAGAATCGCCAACAACGTGGTATACACGTCGTTAGGCAATTGTCACAGAAACACTGGTCCGGTCTGGCACACGCGTCTATGAATTTCTTGCCAGGGCAAGTGGTTAAAGTCAAAACTCTCTCTTTCCATATACTGGCTTTCTTTCTCAATCACTCGACCCAGTCATAAATATGTCATCCGTTCGCACGCACTCCAGGTATCATCCTAAACGCCTAAGTTGAAGCGGATGTCATTGTTTATTATTCTCCAGATACCGACGATTTGTTACTTGTTCTTGAGTTTAACTTATTTCCTATGATTTTATTTCTTACAGAAAAGTCAGAATTGTGCCCTCCCTTTTTGTCTGTATCTCACGGCCTGTAGTACCTTGTATCACGATTTTCCTTTGCCACCTTGACTTCGTGGTGCAACAGTATTGTTTTAACAAAGGCGACACTAAAATTATCTTCTGCTAATTTTTCTATTGCAGTTATCACTCTATCATACGATAAATATGTTAAAAACAAGTGTGATATAATATCCAATTCTTCTAATTTGGCACTGTGCACTCGCTGCTTTCAATTCGTTTATTAATCCGTTAAATATTACGAAATGTTTCATTAGCTCTGTATCGCATTGCAATTTTAAGCCGCTTCTTATGCAAAGCCAGTTGAATAGCGAAGCCTTTTAGCGCTCGTACGAGCTATCGAGGATTCTAAAAATCAGCTTTGCATTTTTCTCTGACATCACAAAACTTAACCCTTTGCACTCGAGAGGTGAATCTCAGTCATCATTTAATCAGATTCTAAAGATCTGACGTTACCTAATATATCAAATTTAAAATTACCTAACGATGTGTGGAATGTCGAAGAAAAATAATTCTACGTCTTAATCTGCATATGATTTCTCATTTATCATTTTAAAAATATCGTCGATTCTATGACAGAAAGTCTTCGAATTACTATTTTTCTGTACCGAAAAAGTCGTCGTGTGCAAAGGGTTAATAGTGAATCAGCTAAATATTCCACTGTTACATCTTTTGCTGTACACTTTGCATTCTTCCACTCTTCTGTGTTATTTAGTCTGGTTTCTTCATCTTCCGCATTAATTCTGTTCATTCTGTCAATACAACACGTATGCAAAATTTCCATACGCTGTACCTCTCAACATCGCACACTTTAACTCTTTACACTCGACGATTTTTTGGCTAGAGAAGAGTAGAAATTCAAAGATTCTCTACTAAAAATCTGACGATACTTTTTTGAGAAGTAAGTAAAGAATTGTATAATAATAGAATTGTAGAATTATTTAATATCGATACCTCGTACACTGTTACATTACATTAAATTTGATATATTAATTAATATCGATCTTCTAAATTTTATGAAGTGGTGACTGAAGGCCATCTCTCGAGTGCAAAGGGTTAATATTGTGCTGCATTCCTGTGTTTTCAATTTTTCTTAAATTACATTACAGTGAACATTTTCAAGTTATGACAGTTTCATCGTTCACGATTCACAAATAGTTTTCACTCTTCAGATTTCACTTTTCTCAGTTATTCAGAAATGTATAATTAGACTCATAACTTATTGGAATTATGGATTTATAATTGTAAAATAATTATGATGTATGTAAACCTCTTCTCAATTCTTTAGTTGCTCAAGGAAGGTATATATATATGTAGGAACGGGTTGGGTGGATTGGCTAAAATAGCGCTGCTACTTCTTGATAGAAAAAAATAAGCTTATACGTAGATTGACGGCTATGAAACAAGAGGGATTCGCTATGGGCACGTTCGACTTTGACTTCTTACTGACACACGTTTAGATACTAGCTTACGAACTCTTGGAGACCGTTAAAGATTGGAGACTGAAAACTGTTCCGGAGTCTGAAGACTCGCCCGCGTCCTTGCACTCGTATTTAAACCATTCATGATGTCCTTATCCATACCCCTTTCTTTCCCAATCATGCCCCTTTCCCGCGCAACCTCGGTGGACAAAGCACTTCGACCACTTCGAACGCATCCCTCAACTCTCCCTCGACTCTATCATAAACATTCATTGCAGTCAATTCTCTTGCACGCGATCATTTTCGTTCCAAGCCCAAACACACTTGACATTCTTTTTAGCGGTTCTTTTACTGTTTAATTCTAAGTCTGTGTCCTAAAAGTATCCTACATTATTTATTCACATTCAATATCCTGGACTGACTTTTGTATAAAACTTAACTCATCTTTTCAACAAAGTACTTGGAATAGAATTTTATTCAAAATATTTATTGAAATAATGTAAAGAAAAGGAACCGAAAATCCTTTTTTCACAGTTTTGGTTTATTTAATATATCTGCTTTTACAACATCCTTTTAGACGTCGGTAACAAACTCGCGTACTAAATGCAAATATATTACATAAATCTAAATTGTGGAAAAGAACTCCCGACTCCTTTTCTTTACACCATTTCGGTAAATATTTCCAGTAAAATTCAGTTCAGAATTTGTTGTACAATTGGGTCCACTTTAAGTGGTACAGTAGACTTTGAGTTGATCCTTTGTCTTTCACAATGTTTCTCAAAGTGATTTTATATTGAGCTGACGTTTTCTTCTGAAGTGTTTATTCCATTGAAAGATCATGGACTCCACTGTCAGGGAGTGTTTACATGGTCCGTAGGTTGGTTCTTTCTCACTGTTAGTTGATATCGATGAGTGAGTTTTGTGTGACCCAGTATAATGTTTGAGATTACGACTTAGTCACGTCTTGGGAGCGTGTGGGATATGCATTTTATGAAGTTCGCTTCTGTTATAGTTAGGTTAATTTTTTGAATTGTTATTCCATTTATCCTCAATCCTTAATTTCAATACGTGGGATAAGGATTCTGGTGGTAGACTGTCGTTACACTGGTTGTAGGAGCGAGAGTTTGTTGCATGCCTGGCAGATTCATTTCCGAAGGTACCAACATGGGGAGGGACTCAGATTATTAGTTATGGTATTGTTTCTAAGGGTTAATTCTGTAAAAAATTTTGGCAGTCCTGGTTGACGACGTCGTTGATCCAGTGGTTTTGGATCGCTGTAATGGCGTTTATGAAGTTGCAATACATGCCGAAGTGCTATTTTGTAGGAGGTGTGGTTCGAGGAACCGAAGGGATTCGAGTTAAAATTAATGAAAGGTCCCTTATCTCAAGAAGTTTATTCTTCATACGTCAACTTCTTACTCGATCGAGAGTCGTTTTTCGAAAACCATCGCG
>NW_016943963.1:0-1131 GCF_001483705.2 Eufriesea mexicana | reverse complement strand
TGCCATTCAATTCTATTCGCTGGATTTCTGCGCTCTAATGTGCTCTAATAAGCGCTGCTTGGCAATACGAGGCCCATCAATAGCGGTCGCGACACGTTATCTAGAGTTATACTACGTTAGGTCTGGTTGGGTTAGGCCAAGTTAGGCCAGGGATACTTCGGCATTTGTGCTCTACACAGCTATTCGGTGGATCTCTTCTATCTATTGTTTCCTGATATGCTCTGCTTGTCTCTGCGCTGGACATCCATAGCGGCCGCGGTACATTATGTTGAGATATGCTGCATTTCAATTTGTTATGTTGTGCCAGATTTGATTAGGTCATCCTCGACTTATGCGCCATACGCTGCTATTCTGGGTATTTCTGCCCTCGACATTGCTCTACTACACTCTGCACGAGGCGAAGGATCCGATTGTCCGTAATGACCGCCGGGCGAGCTCGGCTGAGGAAGCTGGACTGCCGACGGTACCGGGCGATCGAGGTTGTGCTCCCCGTACTGGATGCATGGGCTCGCAGCGGCAGCCGGCACACTTTCCGCCTGTCACAGTTGCTAACCAGGCACTGATGCTTCGGAGAGCACCTATCTCGTATCGGGCGAGAACGTGTGACACGGTGTAAGGGCGGGATACGGCGCAGCACACGCTGGAGGAATGTCCGGCGTGGGCTCGCGAGCGCCGGGTACTCTGTCGCGTGGTGGGTAGGGTCCTTTCACTCTCCGTCGTCGTGGCGCGGATGACGGCGGGCTTAGTTGTGTGGCGTGCGGTGGCCTCCTTCAGCGAGGCGGTTACGTTACAGAAGTAGGCCGTGAAGAGAGCCCGCGAGCGAAGCGTGTGCTCCTCGCGCGTCGGGCGGCGGAGGCTGCAAGCACTGCGCTGGTGGGCGGCGCTCGCACTGCCGGATGTGTTAACGCGGTAGTCCTCCGCCTTCGCGAGCGACCATGTACCTACGGCCGGGGAGACCGTCTCTCACTCCGATTGTAACCTAGGTCAGTGTGACCACGGGCTGGCGTGTGAGGGCCCGTCTGGTCCGGGCGCGCGGCGTCGCGTGATGGTCGCGCGGCGCCCGCAGGATATGCGTGCGTTGCGGTGAGGTGGTATGCGTGTTCTGTGTGCCTGTAATCGACCCGTCTCGCG
>NW_016943962.1:0-564 GCF_001483705.2 Eufriesea mexicana | reverse complement strand
CATTCATCCACCCATTCTTAAGTCCATCCAACCATACATCCATCCATCTATGCATTCATACACGCATACATCCGTCCACCCGCACATCCATACATCCATACGTTCACGCTTCGATACATTCGACCAACCATATTACGTCCATCGATCCATACATCTCTCCATCCATTCATACATCCACCGATCCATCCATCCATCCATGCATCCATACATACATCAATACATCCATTTATCCATTCATACACACATACACCCGTACATCCGTACATTCGCGCAACCATACGCCCATACATCCATACATCCATACATCCATACATGCATACTTCCATACATTCTTTCATCCATCATTCATACATACATATATACATACATGCATACATCCATCCATCCATCCATCCATTAATGCATCCATGCATACATACGTCCATCCATACATCCGTCCATCCATACATACATACATACATGTTTACATACATCCAAACGTTCATTCATACATACATCCACCCGTACATACATCCATACATCCACACATCTACGTATCCATAAATCCGTCTATCCGTTCTTGCA
>NW_016943961.1:0-992 GCF_001483705.2 Eufriesea mexicana | reverse complement strand
CAGATTCTATAGCACTGCAATAGCTATAGCGTGCCAATAGGATCTTTCCTCCTTATTTATGCATGGATGCTAGCTCACCACGATATTAGTCGAAATAGTTAATAATATAGAATTTTCGAGACAGATTCTATAGCACTGCAATGGGTACAGCGTGCCAATACAATCTTTCCTCCTTATTTATGCATGGAGGTTAGCTCACCACGTTATCAGCCGAAAATGTCAAAAAAATTGAATGTTCCAGACGGATTCTATGGCATTACAGTGGCTATAGCTCGCCAGTAGAATATTTCCTCCTTATTTATGCATGGAGGTTAGCTCACCACGTTATCAGCCGAAAATGTCAAAAAAATTGAATGTTCCAGACGGATTCTATGGCATTACAGTGGCTATAGCTCGCCAGTAGAATATTTCCTCCTTATTTATGCATGGAGGTTAGCTCACCACGTTATCAGCCGAAAATGTCAAAAAAATTGAATGTTCCAGACGGATTCTATGGCATTGGCTATAGCTCGCCAGTAGAATATTTCCTCCTTATTTATGCAGGGATGTCAGTTCACCACGATATTGGCCGATAATGTCTATAAAACTGTATTTTCCATCAAGATAATATTGAATTGCAATGGCAATAGCTTGCCAATAGAATCTTTCCTCCGTATTTATGCAAGAAAGTTTCCTCAACAAGATATTAGTCGAAAATGTAAATAAAGTTGCATTTTCGAGGCAGATTCTATAGCATTGTAATGGCTATAGCACGGCCATAGTATCTTCCCTCCTTATTTATACAAGAAAGTTACCACAGAACGATATTAGACGAGATTGTTAGTAAAATTGAATTTTCGAGGCAGATTCTATAGCATTGTAATGGGTATAGCACGGCAAGGGTATCTTTTCTCCGTATTTATAAAAGAAAGCTAGCGCACCACGATATCAGTCGAAAATCTCAATAAAATTACATTTTTCAGCCAGATTCAGTAGCATTGCAATGGCTACAG
>NW_016943960.1:0-974 GCF_001483705.2 Eufriesea mexicana | reverse complement strand
GCTACTTAACTTAACCTTGCGTGCCGAGACCACTGTTGCTGGCCTCGCCAGAGCCAGGCAGAATTTATTGGAATGACTGCAGAAATCCACCGTATTGCAGTGTGGAGCACAAAAGTCAAAGCTATCCTGTCCTAACCAAAACATACGTAACGTAACTCAACTAACGTGCCTACACTTCTATTGCTGACCTCCCCAGAACGAAGCAGAATATACCAGAGCACAGTTGAGTGCAGAAATCCGCCGCATTGCAGTGTATAGCACTCAAGTCAATGCCATTCTGACGAAACTTATCCTAACCATACATAACCAAGCGTAAGCTTACACTACCATACGTGCCGCGACCACCATTGCTGGCCTCCCCAGGGTCAAGCAGAGTGTTCTAGGGCACAGTAGTGCGCAGAAATCCACCGCATTGCAGTGAAGAGCGCAAAGGCTGTAGGTGTCATAGCCTAACCTGACCTAACATAACCTAACCGAACGTAGCATATCTCATGTTGTCGCTCAGCGGCCACTGCTCCTGGACTCCCAAGAGCCAAGCAGAATGTAGTAGAGCGCAGTAGGTATCAGAAATCCACGGAATAGCAGTGTAAACCACAAAGGTCAAAGTAGCCCTTCCTAACCCAACCAAACGTAACTTAGCCGTACGAAGCATTACCCTGCCTAGCGTGCCGAGATCGCTATTGTTGGCCTCCCCAGAGCCAAGCGATGCACATTAGAGGACACTAGATGGCAGAATCCTACCGAGTTGCAGTGCACAGCACAAAAGTCACAGAGGTCCTAACCAAACTTACAAAAACCTGACGAAACCTAGCATAACCTAACTCTACCTAACGTGCAGCGACCACAACTGCGGGTATACCCGGAGTTGTGCAGTGTATAGTACAGCAACTCAGAGCTCAGGGATCCACCGAACATCAGAGCATAGAAGAAGAGCCTACGCATTCCTATCCCATACCAACCAATTGTAACATAAC
>NW_016943959.1:0-1172 GCF_001483705.2 Eufriesea mexicana | reverse complement strand
TAACATAGCCAAACGAAACCTAAATCAGCCTAACGTGCCGATACCAATATTGCAGGACCACCAAAGATCCAAGAAGAACATATTAGAACACAGTGGAGCGCAGAAGCTCTCCGAATAGCAGTGTATAGCACAAAATTCGAACATACCCCATCTTAACCGAACATACTGTGATATAACCGTATGTAACCAAACCCGCCCTAACGTGCCATAGCTACTACCACTGCCCTCCCCAGTGCCAAGCAGAATGCATTGGAGCACAATAGAATGCAGAAATCCGCCGCATTGGGATCTATAGATTCGCAGCGTTGGGCAGAAAAGTCAAAGCTAACCAAACCTGACCCAAGCGAACGTAACAAAACATAACGTAGCCTATCGAATCATAACGTTCCGCGGCACTGTTGCTGGACTCCACAGGGCAAAGCAGAGGATAGTAGAGCCCAATAGGTCCCGGCAATCCACCGAAAAACAATGTATAGTACAAAAGTCGAAGCTATCGTATTCTACACTAGCCGAACGTAACACGACCGTACGTAGCATAACTCAAGCAAACGTGCCGACACCATAATTGCTAGCGCCCCAGTTCCAAGCAGAGTATTCTAGAGCACAGTAGAGGGCAGAAATCCACCACAATGCTGTGTTCAGCTCAAAAGTCAACGATATCCAGACATTACCTGATGTACCTGATGAAAGCTAACCTAGCCAAACGCAGTATAACTCAAAACAACGTGCCTGCACCACCTTTGCTGGCCCCCCAGGGCCAAGCAGAGCATTTTAGAGCACATTAGAGCGCAGGAATCCACCGAATAGCAGTAAATGGCACAAAAGTCAAAGTAGCATATTCTATCGTAGCCAAACGTAACATACCCGAGCGTAGCCTAACTCAAACTATTACCACTATTGCTGGCGTCCACAGAGACAGGCATAATGAACTACAGCACAGTAGAGCGCAAAAGTCCATCGCATAGCCGTGTATAGCGCTAAAGCCAAATGTACCCTAACGTAAACTGACCTACCCTAACCCATCCAAACGTAGTCTAACACAAAATAACACGCCGCAACCGCTATTCAAGGCCTTCGTAGAGCCAAGTAGAGCATATTATAGCATATTTGAGCGCAGAAATGCACCGAAAAGCAGGGTATAGCATAAAAGTCGAAGTAGCATGTGCTAACAC
>NW_016943958.1:0-525 GCF_001483705.2 Eufriesea mexicana | reverse complement strand
CAAACGTGACACATCCGAAGGAAGCCAAACTCAACCTATCATGACCAGACCACTATTGCTGGCCTCCACCGGGACAAAGCGAATGAACCAGGGAGCAGTCGTGCGCAGAAATTCACAGCATTACAGTGAATAGCAGAAAAGTCGAAGACATCCTATCCTAACATAATCGAACGTAGCACAAATCAATATAACGTGCCGCGGCCACTGCTGCTGGGCGCCCCATAGCCTAGCAGATTGTAGTGGAGCACAACAGATGACAGAAATCCACCGAATAACAGGGTACAGCACGAAAGTCAAAGCTTTCCTGACCAAACATAGCCAAACCTAACTTAACCAAGCGTGACATAACTCAACTTAACGTGCCACGACCACTATTGCTCGTCTCCACTGAGTCGAACAGAGTATAGTTGAGGAATGCTGAGTACAGAAATCCGCAGAATACCAGCGTATGGCACAATAGCCGGGATGCACTATCCAATCCTGGCATAACCTAACCTAACCAACAGTAGCATAACTCAACATAAT
>NW_016943957.1:0-243 GCF_001483705.2 Eufriesea mexicana | reverse complement strand
CCATCCAATGGCAATTACAGCCATCTACATGCCAGAGGATAGGGCTATTCAAGATCTATAACCAGTTATAGCTGGGTGAATATATCGCATAACGCCTTCAATCCAATGGCAAGTACAGCCATCTACTTGCCAGAGAATAAGTCTATTGAAAATATATAATCTGTTATAGCATGGTGAATGGATCGCCCAACGCCTTCAAACCAATGGCAGGTACAGCCATCTACTTGCCAGAGAATACGTCTA
>NW_016943956.1:0-1799 GCF_001483705.2 Eufriesea mexicana | reverse complement strand
ACAGTTTTTCGGGAGTCTCTGCACTCTACTGTGCTATACTTCATTCTGCTTGGCCCTGGGGGGCCCAGCAATATTTGCCGCGGCACATTATGTTGAGCTAGTCTTCGTTTGGTTAGGTTAAATTGGTTTGAGCTAGGTGGGTGTAGCTTTGACTTCTCCGATATACACAGCGATGCTGTGGGTTTCTGAGCACCACCCAATCTAATATGTCCTGTTTGGCCCTGGGAAGCCCAGCAACTGTGGTCGAGTCACGTTACATTGTGCTATGTTACGTTTGGTTATGACACGATTTGTGAGGACAGGAATGGTTGGCTTCAACTTTTGTGCTATGCACTGCCATTCGGTGCATACCTTTTTAGTCCTCTCCCCGGTGCTCTCTTTTTAGTCCTACTATACTCTGCTCCACTCCAGGGAAGCCATCAATAGCGGTCGCGGCACGATAAGTTGAGATGATTTGCGTTCGGTTAGGATAGCCTTGACCTTCATGCTGCACACAGTTTATTTCTGCGCTCTACATTACTCTAACACGCTCTTCTTGGCTCCGTGGAGGTTAGCAATTGTAGCCTCGGCACGTTATGTTGTATTAAGCTACTTTATGTTATGATATATTTTGTTAGATTTGGAGAGCGAAGCTATGCCTTTTGCTCTATATACTGCTATTCGGTGGAGTGATGCTTTCTACAGTGCTCTAACGTTCTCTGCTTGGCTCTGGGGAGCACAGCAATAGTGGCCTCGGCCCGTTAGGCATAGCTATGCTACGGTCGGTTGGGTTATGCTATTCTGGGTTATGTTTTGATAGCTTTGACTTTCGTGGTGTACACTGTAATGCGGCGGACTAATGCGCTCTACTGTGCACTAATATATTCAGCTCGGATCTGGGTAGGAGAGTAATAGTGGTCTCGGCACGTTAGGTTGAGTTAAGCTACTTTCGGTTATGTTAAGTATGGATATGTTAGGATATGGTAACTTGGACTTTTGTAATATACTCTGCTATTCGGTCGACTTCTGCGCTCTACAGTGCTCTAATATGTTCTGCTTTGCTCTGGTGTGGTCTGCAATAGCGATCGCGGCGCGCTTGTTTGTGTTATGATACCTTTGGTTATGTTAAGTTTGGTTATGTTGGGGTAGGATAACTTTGACTTTTGTGCTATGCTCCGACATTCGGAGGAATCCTACACTCCATATTGCTCTGCCTTACTCTGCTCGACTATGGGATGGACTGTAATAGAGGTCTTGTCACATTAGTTTGGGTTAAGCTACGGTCAGTTAGGCTATACTTGTTTGTGTTGTGTTCGAGTAGCAATGACTTTTGAGGTGTACACTGTTATTCTGTGGACTTCTGCGCTGCGCTGTGTTCTACTATATTCTGCTTGGCCCTGGGGCGACCAGCAGTAGCGGTCGCGGCTCGTTATATTGAGTTAGGCTTTGTTTGGTTGCACTTTACTTGTTTGGGTTAGGTTTGTGTAGACTTGACTTTTCTGCTATACACTGAGATTCTATGGACTCCTGCTCTCTACACTCCTCTAATATGTACAGCTTGGCTCTGGGAAAGATCGCCAAAGTGTTCTCGGCAATATATGCTGAGTTGGGCTTCGCTTGGATGGATTAGTGTAGGCCAGGTTGGGATTGGTTATCTTTACGTTTGTGCTTTACACTGCAGCGCCGCGGATTTCTGTGACCTACTGTGCTCTAGTATATTCTGTTTGCCTCTGAGGAGGTCTGCAATTGTGGTAGCCGCACGTTACGTTGAGTTAGGTTACCTTTGGGTATGATACGGCAGGTTAGATGAGGGGAGTGCA
>NW_016943955.1:724-2037 GCF_001483705.2 Eufriesea mexicana | reverse complement strand
CTAACTTCCTTGCATTAGTAAGGGGGAAAGAGACTATTTGCGTGCTATAGCCTTTGCAATGATATAGAATGTGGTCGGAAAATTCAAATTTATTGAAATTTTCGACTAATGTGGTGAGCTAACTTTCATGCATAAGCAATGAGGAAAGATTCTATTGGAGAGCTGTAGCCATTGCAATTCAGTAGAATCTGGCTGGAAAGTCCAATTTTGTTGACATTTTCGACTCATATCGTGGTGAGATAACTTCCTTGCGTAAGTAAGGAGGAAATTAAGTAAGGGGGAAAGATACAATTGGCGTGCTATAGCCTTTGCAATGATATAGAATGTGGTCGAAAAATTCAAATTTATTGACATTTTCGACTAATATCATGGTGAGCTATGTTTCTTTCATAAATAAGGAGGAAGGATTCAGTTGGCGTGCTGTATCCATTGCAAAGCGATACAATCTTCCTGGAAAATTCAATTTTACTGTCATTTTCGACTAATATCGTGGTGAGCTAACTTTATTGTATAAACACGGAGGAAGGATTCAATTGGCGTGCTATAGCCGCCGCAGTGCTATAGAATCTGGCTGGAAAGTTCAATTTTGAAGACATTTACGACTAATATCGTGGTGAGCTAACTTGCGTGCATAAACAAGGAGGAAAGATTCTTTTGGAGAGCTGTAGCCATTGCAATGCTTTAGAATGTGACTGGAAAGTTCAATTTTATTGACATTTTCGACTAATATCATGGTGAGCTAACTTCCTTGCATAAGTAAGGAGGAAAGATGCTTTTTGAGTGCTATAGCCATTGCAATGATATAGAATGTGGCTGGAAAATGCAATTTTGTTGACATTTTCGACTAATATCGTGGTGAGCTAACTTCCTTGCGTAAGTAAGGAGGAAAGATGCTTTTTGAGTGCTATAGCCATTGCAATGATATAGAATGTGGCTGGAAAATACAATTTTGTTGACATTTTGGACTACTATCGTGGTTAGCAAACTCTCTTACATAAATATGGCGGAATGATACTATTGGCGTGCTATAGCATTTGCAATGCTATAGAATCAGGATGGAAAGTTCAATTATCTTGACAGTTTCGACTAATATCTTTGGGAGCTATCTTTTTGCATAATAAAGGATGGTAGCTACTATTGGCGTGCTATAGCCATTGCAATGCTGTAGAACCTCTATGGAAAGTTCAATTTTGTTGACGTTTTCGAATAATATCGTGGTGAGCTATCTTTCTTTCATAAATAAGGAGTTAGGATTCAATTGGCGTGCTATGGCCGTCGCAATGCTATAGAATCTGGCTGGAAAGTTCAATTTT
>NW_016943955.1:0-666 GCF_001483705.2 Eufriesea mexicana | reverse complement strand
AGGAAATATTCAATTGGCGTGCTATAGCTATTGCAACCCTATAGAATCTGTGTGGCAATTTCAATTTTATTGTCATTTTCGACTAATATTGTGGTGAGCCAACTTTATTGTATAAATACGGAGGAAAGATTCAATTGACGTGCTATAGCCGACGCAATGCTATAGAATCTGGAAGGAAAATTCAATTTTATAGACATTTTCGACTAATATCGTGGTGAGCGAACTTCCGTGCATAAGTAAGGAGGAAAGATGCTTTTTGAGTGCTATAGCCATTGCAATGATATAGATTGTGGCTGGAAAATGCAACTTTGTTGACATATTCGTCTCATATCGTGGTGAGCTAACTTCCATTCGTAAGTAAGCAGGAAAGATCCTCTTGGCGTGCTATAGCCATTGCAATGCTGTAGTACCTGCCTAGAAAGTTCGATTTTATTGACATTTTCGACTAATATCGTGGTGAGTTAACCTCCTTGCAAAACTAAGGAGGAACGATTCTATTGGCGTGCTTTAGGCGTTGCATGCCATAGAATCCTCCTGGAAAATAAAATTTCACTGACATTTTCGTCTAATATCGCGGTGACCTAACTTCCTTGAATAAGTAAGGGGGAAAGAGAATATTGGCGTCCTATAGCCTTTGCAATGATATAGAATGTGGTCGGAAAATTC
>NW_016943954.1:0-639 GCF_001483705.2 Eufriesea mexicana | reverse complement strand
TGAATAGACTTATTCTCTGGCAAGTAGATGGCTGTACTTGCCATTGGATTGAGGGCGTTAGGCTATATATTCACCATGCTGTAGCAGGTTACAGATTTTGAATAGACCAATTCTCAGGCAAGTTCTGTACTTGCCATTAGAATGAAGGCGTTAGACGATCTATTCACTAAGATATTACAGGTTATAGGTTCTGACATGACCTATTCTCTGGAAACTAGGTGGCTGTACTTGCCATTGGATTGAAGGCGTTGGGCGATCTATTCACCAGGCTATAACAGATTATAGATTTTCAATCTACCCATTGCCGGGCAAGTAGATGGCTATACTTGCCATTGGATTGAAGGTGTTGAGCGAACTATTCATCAAGCTATAACAGAATATAGATTTTGAATAGATATATCATCTGGCAAGTGGGTGGCTGTACTTGTCATTGGATGGAATGCGTTAGGCGATCTATTCACCAAGCTGTTGGAGGTTAAAGATTTTGAATAGACCTATTCTCTGGCAAGTAGATGGCAGTACTTGCCATTGGATTGAAGGCGTTAGGTGATATATTCACCATGCTACAACAGGTTATAGATTTTGAATTGACCTATTCCCAGGCAAGTAGATGGCATTACTTGAGATTGGATTGAAGGC
>NW_016943953.1:0-468 GCF_001483705.2 Eufriesea mexicana | reverse complement strand
GAAACTTTCTAAATTTTGATTATAGATACAAAAATATTACTGAGATTCAATAACATATTCTATATTACTTTAAGTTTCAATGATATATTTCATAGGACTGACATGTGAATACAGTGTAGCAATTTTCTATGGACAAGAAACTTAAAAAATACAATAATAGTGCATATAAAGTATGTCTGGCTATTTGTTTAAACTTTCATTATCAATTACAGTTATTCTAAAGTATAAATGACTATAATTATAGACATAGATAAACTTGAGAAACTTACTAAAGTTTTAAAATGAGGATGTTCTTCCTCGTGTTTTTAGTTTTCGTGTAATAGCTTAATAAAAAAATCGTGTGTTTCTACAAAAACTCGTGTTCTAGATGTAAACTCTACAGAAATTACTCGATGAATATTACAGATCAGGGAAAAAGTAAAGATTTATTAGACAGTGTTATTTGATGTATATTAAATTTTTACAGAC
>NW_016943952.1:0-383 GCF_001483705.2 Eufriesea mexicana | reverse complement strand
GCAATGCAATGGCTATGGCACGCCAGTAGCGTCTACCCTCCTTATTTATGCAACAAAGTTAGCTCACCACGATATCAGTCGAAAATGTCAATAAAATTGAACATTCCAGCCAGATTCTATAGCACTGCGACGGCTATAGCACGTGAATTGAATCTTTCCTCCTTATATATGCAAGAAAGTTATCTCACCACGATGTTAGTCGAAAATGTCAATAAATGTAAATTTTCCGTACACACTCTATATCAACGCAATGGCTATAGCACGCCAATTGAATATTTCCTTCTTATTTATGCAAGAAAGATAGCTCACCACGATATTAATAGAAAATGTCAATAAAATTGTATTTTCCAGCAAGATTCTGTTGCATTGTATTGCCTATAGCA
>NW_016943951.1:0-685 GCF_001483705.2 Eufriesea mexicana | reverse complement strand
GTCAGGTCAGATCAGCCAAGTAAGGTCAGGTCAGGTCAGGCGAGGTAAGGTCAGCTCAGTTCATGTCAGGTCAGGCCAGGTCAGTTCAGGTCACGACAGTTCAGACCATGTCAGGTCAGGAATGGTTAGGTCAGTTCAGGTCTTGTCCGGTAAGGTCAGGCCAGGCCACATCATGTCTGGTCAGGTCAGGTCAGTTCAGGTCAGTTCACTTCAGATCAGATCATGTCATGTCAGATCACCTCACGTGAGGTCAGGCCAGGCAAGGTAGGGGCTGGTCAGGTCCGGTCAGGCCAGGCAAGGACGGGTCTGGTCAGGTCAAGTCAGGTCATGTCAGGTCAGGTCAGGTCAGGTCAGGTCAGCTTATGTCATGTCAGGTCAGGTCAGTGAGATGATGTCAGTTCAGGTCGGTTCAGTTCAGGCCAGGTCAGGCATGGTCAGGTCAAGTTTGGTCAGGTCATGTCAGGTCAGGTCAGGTCAAGTCAGGTCAGGACAGGGCATGTCAGGTCTGGCCAGGTCAGGCCAGGTCAGGCCAGGCGAGGTTGAGTTCAGGTCAGGTCAGGTCAGTCAGGTCAAGTCAGGTCAGTCAGGACAGGTCAGGTCGGGTAATGCTGGATAAAGTCAAGACAGTTCAGGTCAGGTCAGGTAATGTCAGGTCAGGTAAGGTCAGTTCTAGTCAGTTCAGGTC
>NW_016943950.1:11266-11621 GCF_001483705.2 Eufriesea mexicana | reverse complement strand
TCGATATTAGTCGAAAATGTCAATAAAATTGAATCTGCCGGGCACTTTCTATATCATTGCAATTGCTATAGCAGGCAAGTAGTATCTTTGCTCCTTATTTATGCAAGAAAGGCAGCTCACCACAATATTAGTGGAAGATGTCAGTGAAATTGAATTCTCAGGCCAGATTCTACAGCAGTTGAGCGGCTATAGCACGCCAATAGAATCTTTCCTCCTTATTTATGCAAGAAAGTTAGCTCACCAAAATATTGGTCGAAACTGTCAATAAAATTGAATTCTACTGCCATATTCCAGTGCATTGCAATGGCTATAGCACGCCAATAGTATCTATCCGCCTTATATACGCGAGAAAGTT
>NW_016943950.1:9944-11167 GCF_001483705.2 Eufriesea mexicana | reverse complement strand
TTGAACTTTCCAGCCATATTCCAGTGCATTGCAATGGCTATAGCACGCCAATAGTATCTTTCCACCTTATATACGCGAGAAAGTTAACTCAGCACGATATTAGCCGAAAATCTCAATAAAATTAAATTTTCCAACCACATTCTGCAACATTGCAATGTCTATAGAACGCCAATAGAATCTACCCTGCTTATTTTGGAAATAAATATAGCTCACCACGATAATAGTCGAAACTATGAATAATATTGAACTTTCCAGCAAGATTCTATATCATTGCAAAGCCTATAGCACGCCAATAGAATCTTTCCTCCTTATTTGTGCGAGAAAGTTAACTCACCACGATATTAGCAGAAAATGTCAATAAAATGGAGTTCTCCATCCAGATTCTATAGCTTTGCGAAGGCTAAAGCAAGCCAATAGAATCATTCATCCTTTTTCAGGCAATAAAGTAAGCTCACCACGATGTTAGGCGAAAACGTCAATAAAATTGATCTTTCCAGCCAGATTCTATTGCATTGCGAAGGCTATAGCAAGCCAATAGAATCATTCATCCTTATTTAAGCAAGAAAGTTAGCTCCCCACGATATTAATCGAAAATCTCAGTCAAATAGAATTTCCCAAACCCGTTCTATATCATTGGAATGTCTATAGCATGCCAATAGTATCTAAACTCCTTGTTTATGCAAGAAAGTTAGCTTACAACGATATTAGTTGAAAATGTCACTTAAACTGAGCTTTCCAGACAGAATCCAGAGCATTGCAATGGCTATAGCACGCCAATGGAATCTAAGCTCCTTATTTATGCAAGATAGATAGCTCGCCACGGTATTAGTCGATACTGTCAATAAAATTGAGTTTTCCAGCCAGATTCTACTGCATTGCAATGGCTACAGCAATCCAGAAGGATCTTTTCCACTTACTTAGGGAAGGAAGTTTGCTCACCACGATATTAGTAGAAAATGGCTATAAAATTGAATTTTTCAGGACGATTCTATAGCATAGCGATGTTTATAGCTTGCCAATAAAATCTTACCTCCATGTTTATGCAAGAAAGTTAGCTCACCACGATATTAGTCGAAAATGTCAATAAAATTGAACTTTCCAACCAGATTCTACTGCATTGCAATGTCTATAGCGCGCCAATAGTATCTACGCTGCTTATTTAGGCAAGAAAGATAGCTCACCACGGTAATAGTCGAAACTGTCAATAATATTGAACTTTGCAG
>NW_016943950.1:7974-8965 GCF_001483705.2 Eufriesea mexicana | reverse complement strand
ATCTACGCTGCTTATTTAGGCAAGAAAGATAGCTCACCACAGTAATAGTCGAAACTGTCAATAATATTGAACTTTGCAGCCAGATTCTATAGTACTGAAATGGCTATAGCACGCCAGTAGAATCTTTACTCCTTATTTATGCAAGAAAGTTAGCTCAATCACGATATTGGTCGAAACTGTCAATAAAATTGAATTTTCCAGCCAGATTCCAGAGCATTGCAATGGCTATAGCACGCCAAAAGTATCTTACCTTCTTATTTATACAAGGAAGATAGCTCACCACAATATTATTCGAAAATGTCAATAAAATTGTATCTGCCAGGCACATTCTATATCACTGCAATGGCTATAGCCGGCCAGTAGAATCTTTACTCCTTTTTTATGCAAGAAAGGCAGCTCACCACAATATTAGTGGAAGACGTCAATAAAATTGAATTCTCCAGCCAGATTCTACAGCACTTGAGCGGCTATAGCGCGCCAATAGAATCTTTCCTCCTTATTTATACAGGACAGTTAGCTTAACACGATATTGGTCGAAAATGTCAATAAACTTGAACTTGCCAGCCATATTCCAATGCATTGCAAACGCTATAGCACACCAATAGTATCTATCCACCTTATATACGCGAGAAAGTTAACTCACCACGATATTAGCAGAAAATCTCAATAAATTGAATTTTCCAACCACATTCTACAACACTGCAATGCCTATAGCACGCCAATATAATCTAAACTCCTTATTTGTGCAAGAAAGATAGCTCACCACGATATGAGTCGAAACTGTCAATAGAGTTGAACTTTCCAGCCAGATTCCAGTGCATTAAAACGGCTATAGCACGCCAATACAATCTTTCCTCAGTATTTACGCAAGATAGTTAGCTCTCCACGATATTAGTCAAAAATGTCAATAAAATTGAATTTTCCAGCCAGATTCCGCAGCATTGCAATGGCTATAGCAATACGAAATGATCTTTGCTCCTTACCTATGCAA
>NW_016943950.1:6505-7580 GCF_001483705.2 Eufriesea mexicana | reverse complement strand
CAGATGCTATAGCATTGCAGTGGCTATAGTTCGCCAATAGAATCTTTCCTCCATGTTTATGCAAGAAAGTTATCTCACCACGATACTTGTCGAATATGTCAATAAAATTGAGTTTTCGAGCCAGATTCCGCAGCATTGTAATGGCTATAGCACTTCGAACTGATCATTGCTCCTTACCTATGCAAGGAAGTTAGCTCACCACGAAATTAGTCGAAAATGTCAATAAAATTGAATTTTCCACGAAGATTCAATTGCATTGCAATGCCTATAGCACGCCAATAGGATCTATACACCTTATATATGCGAGAAAGCTACTTCACCACGATATTAGCCGAAAATCTCAATAAAATTGAATTTTCCAACCACATTCTGCAACATCGCAACGTCTATAGCGCGCCAATGAAATCTACCCTGCTTATTTAGGCAAGAAAGATTGCTCACTTCGATAATAGTCGTAAGTGTGAATAGTATTGAACTTTCCAGCCAGATCCTATAGCATTGCAAAGCCTATATCGCGCCAATAGAATCTTTCCTCCTTACCTGTGCAAGGCATCAGCTCACAACGAAATTAGTCGAAAATGTCAATAAAATTGAATTTTCCAGGAAGATTCTGTTGCATTGTAATGCCTGTAGCACGCCAATAGAATCCATCCCACTTATATATGCGCGGATGTCATCTCACCACGATATTAGCCGAAAATGTCAATAAAATTGAATTTTCCAACCACACTCTATATCATTGCAATGTGTACAGCACGTCAATAGAATCTACCCTGCTTATTTATGCAAGAAAGATAGCTCACCACGATAATATTCGAATCTGTCAATAATGTTGAACTTTCCAGCAAGATTCTATAGCATTGCGAGGCCTATATCACGGCAATAGAATCTTTCCTCCATATTTATGCGAGAAAGGCCGCGCACCGGAAAATTATTCGAAAATGTCAATAAAATTGAATTTTCCGGCCGGATTCTATAGCATTGCAATGGTTATAGCTTGCCAATATAATCTTTCCTCATTGTTTATATAAGAACGTTAGCTCACCACGATATTAGTCGAAAATGTCAATAAAAT
>NW_016943950.1:0-2899 GCF_001483705.2 Eufriesea mexicana | reverse complement strand
ACCACGATATTAGCAGAAAATCTCAATAAATTGAATTTTCCAACCACATTCTACAACACTGCAATGCCTATAGCACGCCAATATAATCTAAACTCCTTATTTGTGCAAGAAAGATAGCTCACCACGATATGAGTCGAAACTGTCAATAGAGTTGAACTTTCCAGCCAGATTCCAGTGCATTAAAACGGCTATAGCACGCCAATACAATCTTTCCTCAGTATTTACGCAAGATAGTTAGCTCTCCACGATATTAGTCAAAAATGTCAATAAAATTGAATTTTCCAGCCAGATTCCGCAGCATTGCAATGGCTATAGCAATACGAAATGATCTTTGCTCCTTACCTATGCAAGGAAGTTAGCTCACCACGAAATTAGTCGAAAATGTCAATAAAATTGAATTTTCCAGCCAGATTCCGCAACATTGCAATGTCTATAGCACGCCAATAGAATCTACCCTGCTTATTAAGGAAAGAGAGATAGCTCACCACGATAACAGTCGTAGCTGTGAATAGTATTGAACTTTCCAGCCAAATTCTATAGCACTGCAAAGCCTATAGCACGCCAATAGGATCTTTCCTACTTACCTATGCTAGGTATCAGCTCACCACGAAATTAGTAGAAAATGTCAATAAAAATGAATTTTCCAGGAAGATTCTATTGCATTGCAATGCCTATAGCACGACAATAGAATCTATCCTACTTATATATGCGAGGATGTCATCTCTCCACGATATTAGCCGAAAATGTCACAAAAATTGAATTTTCCAACCACACTCTATATCATTGCAATGTGTACAGCACGTCAATAGAACCTACCCTTCTTATTTATGCAAGAAAGATGGCTCACCACGATAATAGTCGAATCTGTCAATAATATTGAACTTTCCAACCAGATTCTACTGCATTGCAATGTCTATAGCAGGCCAAAAGGATATTCCCACCTTACTTATACAAGGAAGCTGGCTCACCGCGCTATTAGTCGAAAATGTCAATAAAATTGAATTTTCCAGGACGATTCTATAGCATTGCAATGTCTATAGCACGCCAAAGGTATCTAAACTCCTTATTTACACAAGATAGGCAGCACGCCACGATATTAGTCGAAACTGTCAATAAAATTGAATTTTCCAGGACGATTCTATAGCATTGCAATGTCTATAGCACGCCAAAGGTATCTAAACTCCTTATTTACACAAGATAGGCAGCACGCCACGATATTAGTCGAAACTGTCAATAAAATTGAATTTTCCAGGACGATTCTATAGCATTGCAATGTCTATAGCACGCCAAAGGTATCTAAACTCCTTATTTACACAAGATAGGCAGCACGCCACGATATTAGTCGAAACTGTCAATAAAATTGAATTTTCCAGGACGATTCTATAGCATTGCAATGTCTATAGCACGCCAAAGGTATCTAAACTCCTTATTTACACAAGATAGGCAGCACGCCACGATATTAGTCGAAACTGTCAATAAAATTGAATTTTCCAGGACGATTCTATAGCATTGCAATGTCTATAGCACGCCAAAGGTATCTAAACTCCTTATTTACACAAGATAGGCAGCACGCCACGATATTAGTCGAAACTGTCAATAAAATTGAATTTTCCAGGACGATTCTATAGCATTGCAATGTCTATAGCACGCCAAAGGTATCTAAACTCCTTATTTACACAAGATAGGCAGCACGCCACGATATTAGTCGAAACTGTCAATAAAATTGAATTTTCCAGGACGATTCTATAGCATTGCAATGTCTATAGCACGCCAAAGGTATCTAAACTCCTTATTTACACAAGATAGGCAGCACGCCACGATATTAGTCGAAACTGTCAATAAAATTGAATTTTCCAGGACGATTCTATAGCATTGCAATGTCTATAGCACGCCAAAGGTATCTAAACTCCTTATTTACACAAGATAGGCAGCACGCCACGATATTAGTCGAAACTGTCAATAAAATTGAATTTTCCAGGACGATTCTATAGCATTGCAATGTCTATAGCACGCCAAAGGTATCTAAACTCCTTATTTACACAAGATAGGCAGCACGCCACGATATTAGTCGAAACTGTCAATAAAATTGAATTTTCCAGGACGATTCTATAGCATTGCAATGTCTATAGCACGCCAAAGGTATCTAAACTCCTTATTTACACAAGATAGGCAGCACGCCACGATATTAGTCGAAACTGTCAATAAAATTGAATTTTCCAGGACGATTCTATAGCATTGCAATGTCTATAGCACGCCAAAGGTATCTAAACTCCTTATTTACACAAGATAGGCAGCACGCCACGATATTAGTCGAAACTGTCAATAAAATTGAATTTTCCAGGACGATTCTATAGCATTGCAATGTCTATAGCACGCCAAAGGTATCTAAACTCCTTATTTACACAAGATAGGCAGCACGCCACGATATTAGTCGAAACTGTCAATAAAATTGAATTTTCCAGGACGATTCTATAGCATTGCAATGTCTATAGCACGCCAAAGGTATCTAAACTCCTTATTTACACAAGATAGGCAGCACGCCACGATATTAGTCGAAACTGTCAATAAAATTGAATTTTCCAGGACGATTCTATAGCATTGCAATGTCTATAGCACGCCAAAGGTATCTAAACTCCTTATTTACACAAGATAGGCAGCACGCCACGATATTAGTCGAAACTGTCAATAAAATTGAATTTTCCAGGACGATTCTATAGCATTGCAATGTCTATAGCACGCCAAAGGTATCTAAACTCCTTATTTACACAAGATAGGCAGCACGCCACGATATTAGTCGAAACTGTCAATAAAATTGAATTTTCCAGGAAGATTATTTTGCATTGCAATGCCTATAGCACGCCAATAGAATCTACCCTGCTTATTTAGGCAAGAAAGATAG
>NW_016943949.1:325-534 GCF_001483705.2 Eufriesea mexicana | reverse complement strand
CGCGATAATAGTCGAAAATGTCAATAAAATTGAACTTTGCAGCCAGATTCCGCAGCATTGCAACGGTCATAGCACTACGAACGGACCTTTCCTGCTTACCTATGCAAGGAAGCTAGCTCACCACGAAATAAGTCGATAATGTCAATAAAATTGAAAATTCCAGCACGATTCTGCAGCATTGCTATTGCTATATCAGGCCAAAATGAACT
>NW_016943949.1:0-216 GCF_001483705.2 Eufriesea mexicana | reverse complement strand
TATAGCATTGCAATGGTTACAGTTTGCAAATATAATCTTTCCTCCTTGTTTATGCAAGAAAGTCAGCTCACCGCGATAATAGTCGAAAATGTCAATAAAATTGAATTTTCCAAGCAGATTCTGCAGCATTGCAATGGCTATATTACTCCGAAAGGATCTTTCCTGCTTACCTATGCAAGGAAGCTAGCTCGCCACGAAATTAGTCGAAAATGTCAA
>NW_016943948.1:0-641 GCF_001483705.2 Eufriesea mexicana | reverse complement strand
CTGGTCTCGGCACGTTAGGTGGAGTATAGTTACGATTGCTTAGGTTAGGTTTGGTTGGTTTATGCTAGGATGCGATTGACATTTGTACTCAACACTGATACTTTATGGACTTCCGTGCTCTACAGTGCTCTATCACATTCTGCTTGGATGTGGGGAAGACAGAAATGGTGGTCTCGTCACGGAAGCTTTAATGTTACGTATGCCTCGACTATGTTCGGAAGTGTTTGGCTAGTATAGCTTTGACTTTTGCGCTATAGACTGCTGTTCGGTCCATATCTGTTCGCAGCATTGCTCTACCAGCATCTGCTTATCTCTGGTGATGCCAGGAGAAGCGGTCGTGGCAGTTATGATTTAGCCAGGCAACGGTTGGTTTGGTCAGTATGGCTTTGGCTTTTGTGCTACGTAATGCTATTCGGTTGATTTCTGCACTCTCCTATGCTGTAGTACATTCTACTTGGCTCTGTGGAATCCAGCAATGGCGGTTCCGAGTCGTTAGATCAAGTTACCTTGCGTTTGGTTGTACCAAGTTTGGACAGGGTAGGATATGATTGCTGCGACATTTGTGCTAGACACTGCTTTTCGGCGTATTTTTGCGCTTTATGTTGCTTTACTATGCTCTGCTCGACACTGAGGAGGCCAGC
>NW_016943947.1:0-2429 GCF_001483705.2 Eufriesea mexicana | reverse complement strand
ACATCAGTAGAGAGTAGTACGCAGAAATCTATAAGTTCGCAGTGCATATCGAGGAGGTCAGAAGGACCCAACCCTAACCCAAACTTGCAGACCATAACCAAACATAATATAAAACAAACTAACGTGCCGATGCCGCTATTGCTACAAACCTCCGAGCCAAGCAGGGCACACTATCGCACAGTAGAGCGCAGAGATAAACGCAATAACAGTGTACATCACGAAACCTCAAGCCCTCCTGACGAAACATGTCCTAACCCAGCATAGCCGAACGTAACCTGACTAAACATAAAGTGCCGAGGCCACTATTGCTTGCCTTCCCAGAGGCAAGCTGAAAATATTACAGCACTGTAGGGAGCAGAAAGCTACCTAATAGCAGACTGAGGCACTAAAGTGGAAGCCATCATCACCTAACCTAACAAACATTATCTAAACCAAGGGCAGCCTAGCTCAACCTAACGCCCCTCCGCCACCATTGCTGGCCGCCCCAGAGTCAAGCGGAACACGTTAGTGGAGAGTAGAAGGCAGAAGTCCATAAAATCGCAGTGTATAGCGGAAAAGTCTAAGCTACCCAAACGGAAACCAAACCACCAGAACATAGCCAAACATAGCCTAACTCAACCTAACGAGCCGAGTCTGATATTGCTGCCCTCCCCAGATACAATCTGGACATACTAGAGCGCAGCAGATTGCAGAAATCCACCAAAATAGCTGTGTAGGGCACAAAGGTTGAGGCTATTCTATCCAAACTTAGCCTCACCCAACCCAACCGAACGTAACCTGTCTCAACATTTCGTACCGAGACCAATATTGCTGGCCTTGATGGAGCCAAGCTGAAAATATTACACCACCGTGGGGCGCGGGAATCCACCTAATAGCAGACTGTAGCTCTAAAGGCAAAGCTAGCCTCCCCTAACCTAATCCATCGTATCATAATCAAACGTAAGCTAGCTCAAACTGTCGTGCTGCGAACACTATTGCTGGCCTTCGCAGAGCCATGCAGAGCACGATAGTGCAGAGTAGAACGCAGAAATTCGTAGAACCGCTGTGTATGCTGGAAAAATCACAGCTACCCAGACCAACAGAACATAACGAAGCATCGCATAACACAAACTAGCGTGCCGAGACCTCCACTTCTGCCCTCTCCTGCGGCAAGCAGGACATACTAGAGCGCATTGGACAGCAGAATTCCACCGAACTGTAGTGTACAACAAAATAATTAATACTACCCTAACCATACTTATTCCAGCTCAACCTAATCGATCGTAACCAGACTCAATATAACGCGCAGAGACCACTATTGTTGGCCTACCTAGAGCGAAGCTGAAAATGTTAGAGCACTGTAGAGCGCAGAAATCCACCAAATGGCACACCATAGTACTAAAGTCAAGCCACGCCTCTCCTAACCAGCCAATCGGAACATAATCAAACGTAACATAACTCAAGCTAACGTGCCGCGACCACTATTGCTGACCACCACAGAGCCAAGCAGAACGCATTGTCGGAGAGCAGGATGCAGAAATCCATGGAATCGCAGTGTATAACGGAATAGTCAGAGCTACACAAACCTCACCCAAACGAAAGTAACATAGCCAAACACAACCTAACTAAACCTAACGTGCCGAGACCGCTACTGCTGACCTGTCAAGCGCCATGCATGACATACTAGGGCACAGTAGAGCACAGAAATCCACCGATTATCAGTGTACAACACAAAAGCTGAAGCAATCATAACCAAACATTGCCTAACCCAACATAGCCAGATGTAACCTGATCGAACATAATGTGCCACGGTCACTATTCCTCACATCCCGAGAGTCGAGCAGCACGTAGCGTGGCAATGTAGAGCGCAGGAATCCACCGAATAGCAGTGTAGAGCACAAAAGTGAACTTTATCCTATCCTAACCTACCCAAACATAATATAAGCAAACATAACGTAACTTATCCTAACACGCCTAGGTAATTATTGCTTGGCTCCGCAGAGCCAAGCAGAATTTACTGGAGCACAGTAGAGCCCAATAACCCACCGAATTTCTGCGTATAGCAGAATGGTGGAAGATACGCTAACCTAACGTGTCCTAGCCTAACCAAACCGAACGTAGACTATCTATGCATAAGTTGCCGAGACTGCTATTGCAGGCTTACCCTGAGGTAAGCAGAGCATATTAGGGCGACGTGGAGCGCAGTAATCCGCCAAGTGTCGGTGTATAACACTAAAGTCTGATCAACCCTACCCTAACCTGGCCAAACGTAACGTGAACCTAAGTACTCTATCTCAACCAGACGTGCCGAGACCGCCATTGCTGATTTGCACACAGCCTAGCAGATCATACTAGAACACAGTAGAGTGCGTATACCCACCGGGAAACATTGTGCACCAAGTAAGTCGAAGCTATCCAAACATTACACAGACTTACATAATCTAACCAAA
>NW_016943946.1:0-1054 GCF_001483705.2 Eufriesea mexicana | reverse complement strand
TTGCTAGTATGGTTGGATGGATGTATGGTACGATGGATGTATGGATGGGTGGATGTATGGATGCACGTATGTATGGAAAGGTTCATGTATGGATGGATGTTTGGATGGATGTATGTATGGATAAATGGTTGTGTGGATGAGTGGATGTATAGCTGGAATGAGATATGGATGGACGTATGTACGTATGTATGAATGGGTGGATGTATATATGTTCGGAAGTATGGATTTATGGATGTATGGTTGTGTAGATGCATGGATGTACGGATGCATGTATTTGTGAATGGCAGGATATATGGATGAATTGAGGTATTGATGTACAGGTGTTTGGGTGCATCAATGTATGGTTGTATGGATGTATGTATGTATGGATGTATGGATGGATGGGTGTATGAGTGGATGGCTGTATGGATGGAAGGATGTATGGATGTATGTATGGATGTATGTATGGATGTATGTATGGTTTTATGTGTGGATGCATGTATGGTTGTATGGATGGATGGATGTATGGAAAGGTGGACGTATGGATGGATGTATATATGTATGTATGCATGGATGTATGTATGGATGTATGTATGGTTGTATGGATGTATGGATGAGTGGATATGTGGATGTGTGTATGTATTAATGTATGGATGGGTGGATGTATGGATGGATAGATGTATGGTTTTTTTTTTGCTTGTATGGATGGATGGATGTATGGTTCGTTGGATGTATGGATGGGTGGATGTATGGATGGGTGGATATATGGATGGATGGATGTATGGTTCGATGGATGTACGGATGGGTGGATGTATGGATGAATGCATGTATCTAAAGATGGATATATGGATGGATGTATGTATGTATGAACGGTTGGATGGATGGATGGATGTATGGAAGGATTGAGTTATGGATGTACGTATGTTCGGATGTATGGATGTACGGATGTATGGATGTATGGATGAGAGAATGTATGGATGTATGCATGTATGGATGAATGGAAGTATGTATGTATGGACGTATGGGTGTACGAATTTATGGATGTACGGGTGTATGGATGCATGGATGGATGTAT
>NW_016943945.1:0-556 GCF_001483705.2 Eufriesea mexicana | reverse complement strand
TGCAGAGTCCAGCAATAGTGGGCATGGCGTCTCCTGTTGTGACAGGTTACGGGTGGTACTGATTGTTTAGGTCAAGTTCGGAAAGGACGGCTTTGACATTTGAGTTACGCAATGCTATTCGACGGATTTCTGCGCTCTACTGTGCTCTAGGATGTTCTGCTTGTCTATGGGCAGGTCAACAGTATTGATCTCGTCACGTTAGGCTGAGTTACGTTGCGTTTGATTATGTTACGCTTGGTTAGGTTTGGATATGATACCTTTGACTCTTATGCTAGACACGGATATTCGGTAGACTTATGCGCTCTACGTTGCCCTTATTCGTTCTCCTTGGCTCTGGGTGGGGCTGCAAGTGTGGCTTCGGCACGCTAAGAAGATTTGCGCTACGTTTGGTTACGTTACGTATGGTTAGGTTAGTATAGGATAGCTTAGACTTTTGTGCTATAAAACGCTATTCGGTGGATTTCTTCGCTCTACATCCCTCCATTATGCTCTTCTCTAATCCCTGGAGGCCATCAATGGCGGTCGTGGCACGGTAGCTTGCGTTAGGTTACGTTTG
>NW_016943944.1:0-217 GCF_001483705.2 Eufriesea mexicana | reverse complement strand
TGTATCGAGCTTTTGCTGATCTGCCTTTTGTCATTCTAGAATTGCTATGAAAACTATATCACCTATGAAAAGTTTAATTAAACATCGACAGTTCTCTGTAGATCGTTGAACTGCGTAACGTAATGTCAATTGCAAGCGTCTCTGCCCATATAATTACTATAAATTGGTCATTCTAGATTTGCTGTTAAGTTTGAATTATCAGTCGATAAGTTTGTAC
>NW_016943943.1:0-420 GCF_001483705.2 Eufriesea mexicana | reverse complement strand
GAGGCAATTGCTCCATCCACTGGCGGTTCAACAATTGCCGAAGAGCTTAGATGATCAGCGAAGGGGTTATTTTAATGGCTACAGTGTGTAGTAGACGGTAGCACTCAGTACTGTATTGTCAATTGTCAATACTTATACCTATATTCTATCAGTCCATTAATCATTCTAGAATTGCTACATGGCTTAAATTATCAGTGAACAGATTAAACCGTCTGCTACAGTGCTCTGTCGGTGGATGCACTTCGCACCGTCCGGATAATTGTAAATATCTCTAGTCATAACTGTTCCATACATTGATTAGCCTATAGTTGCTGAGGAATTTAAGTCACCTGCTGTATAGTTAACCCATCTGCTACAGTACTTTGATATTGGCTATACTCAGTACTGTGTTGACGATTGCTAATCTCCCGAGCGATAAAT
>NW_016943942.1:1153-5363 GCF_001483705.2 Eufriesea mexicana | reverse complement strand
GGAGGAAAGATTCTATTGGAGTGCTACAGCAATTGCAATGCTGTAGCATCTGGCTGGAAAATTAAGATTTATTGACATATTCGACTAATATCGCGGTGAGCTAACTTTATTGCATAAACAAGCAGGAAAGATCCTATTGCCGAGATATAGTCATAGCAATGCTATAGAATCAGGCTGGAAAATCTTGGAAAATTCATTTTTATTGTCATTTTCGACTAATATCGTGGTGAGCTGACTTCCTTGCATAAATAAGCAGCAAAGATTCTATTGGAGTGCAAAGCCATTACATTGCTGCAGAATCTGGCTGGAAAATTCAATTTTACGACATTTTCGAATAATATTGTGGGGAGTTATATTTCTTGCATAAATATTGAGGAAAGATTCTATTGGCGTGCTATAGCCATTGCAATGCTATAGAATTTTTCTGGAAAACACAGTTTCATTGACATTATCGACTAATATCGTGGTGAGCGAAATTTCTTGCAGAAACATGTAGGAAATTTTGTATTGGCGTGCTATAGCCATTCCAATGCTGTAGGATGAGGCTGGAATATTCAATTTTATTGATATTATCGTCAAATATCGTGGCGAGGTATATACCTTGCATAAATAACGAGGAACGATCCTATTGTCGTGATATAGCCATAGCAATGCTATAGAATCAGGCTGGAAAATTCATTTTCATTGTCATTTTCGACTAATATCGTGGTGAGCTGACTTCCTTGCATAAATGAGCAGCAAAGATTCTATTGGAGTGCAAAGCCATTACATTGCTGCAGAATCTGTCTGGAAAATTCAATTTTACGACATTTTCGAATAATATCGTGGGGAGTTATATTTCTTGCATAAATATTGAGGAAAGATTCTATTGGCGTGCTATAGCCATTGCAATGCAATAGAATTTGGCCGGAAAGTTCAATTTTATTGACATTTTCGCCTAATATCTTGGTGAGCTAACTTTCTTGCATAAATAAGGAGGAAAGATTCTATTGGAGTGCTGTAGGCATTGCAATGCTATAGAGTCTGGCTGTAAAATTCAATTTTATTGACATTTTCGACTTATATCCTGGTGTGCTAACTTTCTTGCATAAATAAAGAAGAACGATTCTATTGGCGTGCTGTAGCCATTGCAATGCTGTAGAATTTTTCTGGAAAACACAGTTTCATTGACATTATCGACTAATATCGTGGTGAGCGAAATTTCTTGCAGAAATAAGTAGGAAATTTTGTATTGGCGTGCTATAGCCATTCCAATGCTGTAGGGTGAGGCTGGAAAATTCAATTTTATAGACATTTCCGACTAATATCGTGTTGAGCTAACTTCGTTGCATAAATAAGGAGGAAAGATTCTATTGGCGTGCTATAGCAATTGCAATGCTATAGAATCTGGATGGAAAACTCAATTTTATTGACATCATCGATTAATATCGCGTTGGGCCAGCTTTCTCGCTTAAGAAAGGAGGAAAGAAACTTTTGGCGTGCTCTAGGCATTGCAATGCTATGGAGTCTGGCTGTAAATTTCAATTTTATTCAGAATTTCGACTAATATCGTGGTGAGCTAACTTTCTTGCGTAAATAAGGAAGAAAGATTCTGTTTGAGTGCTATAGCCATTGCAATGCTGTAGAATCAGGATGGAAAATTCATTTCTATTGATATTATCGTCAAATATCGTGGCGAGGTAAATACCTTGCATAAATAAGGAGGAAATATCCTATTGGCGTGCTATAGCCATAGCAATGCTATAGAAACAGGCTGTAAAGCTCAATTTTATTGACATTTTCGACTAATATCGTGGTGAGCGAAATTTCTTGCAGAAATAAGAAGGAAATATCGTATTGGCGTGCTATAGCCATTCCAATGCTGTATGATGAGGCTGGAAAATTCAAATTTATTGACATTTTCGACTAATATCGTGGTGACCTACCTTCATTTCATAAACAAGGAGGAAAGATTCTATTAATGTGATATAGTCATAGCAATGCTGTAGAATCTGAATCGAAAATTCAATTTTATTGACATTTTCGACTAATATCGTGGTGAGCTAACTTTCTTGCATAAATAAGAAGGAAAGATTCTATTGGGGTGCTATAGCCATTGCAATGCTGTAGAATCAGGATGGAAAATTCATTTTTATTGATATTATCGTCAAATATCGTGGAGAGCTAAATACCTTGCGTAAAGATGGACGAAAGATCATATTGACGTGCTATAGCCATAGCAATGCTATAGAAACAGGCTGTAAAGCATAATTTTATTGACATTTTCGACTAATATCGTGGTGAGCCATCTTTCTTGCATAAATAACGAGGAAAGATACTAGTGGCGTGCTATAGCCATTGCAATGCTGTAGGATTTGCCTGGAAAATTCAATTTTATTGACATTTTCGACTAATATCGTGGTGAGCTGACTTCCTTGCATAAATGGGTAGGAAAGATTCTATTGGCGTGCTCTAGCCATTGCAATGCTATGGAATCTGGCTGAAAAATTCAATTTTATAGACATTTTCGAGTAATATCGCCTTGAGCCAGCTTTGTTGCATAAATAAGGAGGAAAGTTTCTATTGACGTGCTATAGCCATTGCAATGTTACAGAATCTGGCTGGAAAATTCAATTTTATAGACATTTTCGGCTAATATCGTGGTGAGCTAACTTTCGTCCATAAATAAGGAGGGAAGATTCTTTTGCAGTGCTATAGCCAATATAATGCTAGAGAATTTGGCTGCAAAATTCAATGTTATTGACATTTTCGACTAATATCGGGGTGAGCTAACTTTCTTGCGAATGTAAGGAGGAAAGATTCTATTGCCGTGATATAGCCATAGCAATGCTACGGAATCGGGCCGGAAAATTTAATTTTAATGACATTTGCGACTAATATCGTGTTGAGCTAACTTCGTTTCATAAATAAGGAGGAAAGATTCTATTGGCGTGCTATAGCAATTGCAATGCTATAGAATCTGGATGGAAAACTCAATTTTATTGACATTATCGACAAATATCGCGTTGGGCCTGCTTTCTCGCTTAAGAAAGGAGGAAAGAATCTTTTGGCGTGCTCTAGACATTGCAATGCTATGGAGTCTGGCTGGAAAATTCAATTTCATTGAGAATTTCGAGTAATATCGTGGTGAGCTAACTTTCTTGCATAAATAAGGAGGAGAGATTCTGTTGGGGTGCTATAGCCATTTCAATGCTGTAGGACCTGGATGGAGAATTCAATTTCATTGATATTATCGTCAAATATCGTAGCGAGCTAATTACCTTGCATAAATAAGGAGGAAAGTTTATATTGGAGTGCAAAGCCATTACGTTGCTGCAGAATCTGGCTGGAAAATTCAATTTTACTACATTTTCCAATAATATCGTGGGGAGTTATCTTTCTTGCTTAAATATTGAGGAAAGATTCTATTGGCGTGCCATAGCCATTGCAATGCTATAGAATTTGGCTGGAAATTTCAATTTTATTGACATTGTCGACTAATATCGTGGTGAGCTAACTTCCTTGCATAAATGAGTAGGAAAGATTCTATTGGCGTGCTCTAGCCATTGCAATGCTATGGAATCTGGCTGGAAAATTCAATTTTATAGACATTTTCGAGTAATATCGCCTTGAGCTAGCTTTGTTGCATAAATAAGGAGGAAAGTTTCTATTGAGGTGCTATAGCCATTACAATGTTATAGAATCTGGCTGGAAAATTCATTTTTATTGATATTATCGACAAATATCGTGGCGAGGTAAATACCTTGCATAAATAGGGAGGAACGATCCTATTGGCGTGCTATAGGCGTAGCAATGCTATAGAAACAGGCTGTAAAGCTCGATTATATTGACATTTTCGACTAATATCGTGTTGAGCTAACTTTCTTGCATATATAAGGGGAAAAGATGCTATTAGCGTGCTATAGCAATTGCAATGCAATATAATCTTCCTGGAAAACTCAATTTTATTGACATTTTCGACTAATATCGTGATGAGCCAGCTTTCTCGCATAAATAAGGTGGAAAGGCAGTTTTGGCGTGCTCTAACCATTGCAATGCTATGGTATCTGGCTGGAAAATACAAATTTATTGACATTTTCGACTAATATCGTGGTGAGCTAACTTTCTTGCATAAACAAGAAAGAAAGATTCTATTGGGGTGCTATAGCCATTGCAATGCTGTAGAATCAGGATGGAAAATTCATTTTTATTGATATTATCGTCAAATATC
>NW_016943942.1:0-1065 GCF_001483705.2 Eufriesea mexicana | reverse complement strand
AATGCTATAGAATCAGGCTAGAAAATTCAATTTTATTGTCATTTTCGACTAATATCGTGCTGGGCTAACTTTCTTGCATAAATAAGGAGGAAAGATTCTATTGGAGTGCTACAGCAATTGCAATGCTGTAGCATCTGGCTGGAAAATTCAAATTTATTGTCACATTCGACTAATATCGCGGTGAGCTAACTTTATTGCATAAACAAGGAGGAAAGATTCTATTTCCGTGATATAGTCATAGCAATGCTGTAGAATCTGACTCGAAAATTCAATTTTATAGGCATTTTCGACTAATATCGTTGTGAGCTAACTTTCTTCCATAAATAAGGAGGAAATATACTATTGGTATGCTATAGCCATTGCAATGCTGTTGAATCGGGCTGGAAAGTTCAATTTTATTGTCATTTTCGACTAATATCGTGGTGGGCTAACTTTCTTGCGAATATAAGGAGGAAAGATTCTATTGCCGTGATATAGCCATAGCAACGCTACGGAATCGGGCCGGAAAATTCAATTTTAATGACATTTTCGACGAATATCGTAGTGAGCTAACTTTTTTGCATAAATAAGGGGGAAGGATTCTATTGGCGTGCTATAGTAATTGCAATGCTATAGAATGCGGCTGGAAAACTCAATTTTATTGACATTTTCGACTAATATCGTGGTGAGCTGACTTCCTTGCATAAATAAGCAGCAAAGATTCTACTGGAGTGCAAAGCCATTACATTGCTGAAGAATCTGTCTGGAAAATTCAATTTTAAGACATTTTCCAATAATATCGTGGGGAGTTATCTTTCTTGCTTAAATATTGAGGAAAGATTCTATTGGCGTGCTATAGCCATTGCAATGCTATAGAATGCGGCTGGAAAACTCAATTTTATTGACATTTTCGACTAATATCGTGGTGAGCTGACTTCCTTGCATAAATAAGCAGCAAAGATTCTACTGGAGTGCAAAGCCATTACATTGCTGAAGAATCTGTCTGGAAAATTCAATTTTAAGACATTTTCCAATAATATCGTGGGGAGTTATCTTTCTTGCTTAAATATTGAGGAAAGATTCTAT
>NW_016943941.1:0-568 GCF_001483705.2 Eufriesea mexicana | reverse complement strand
CGTCGGAATAGTCTGTTCACTGATGACATATGCACTACAGCAATTCTGGAATGAAAATGGCAGATCCATTATGCCTCGTGACATAAAATATCGATAACACAGTACAGAGTACTGTCATCGCCTTAGTACTATAGCAGTTGGATTACTTTTTCCACTGCATCCACTGGTTGTGTATATTCCAAGGCAACTCTAGGATATTCAACGAATGGTATGGTCATGGCTAGAGATATTTAGAATTGACAGTACTGAACACAGGACATCCTCCAAGAGAGCACTGTTGCCATTCGATTAATCCCTTCACTGATCATGTATATTCTACTGCAATTCTGGAATGAAAAAATGCAGATCCATTATATTACGAAATATTAAAAATTGACAACACAGTACTGAGTGCCGCCATCATCGCGGTACTGTAGCAGTTGCAATAATTTCGACATTGATGACTTAAATTCTACGGCCATTCCAGAATTGTCAATGAATTGTACGGTTCCGGCTGGGGATGTCTACAACGGAGAGTATGGTACGCAGTAGAACCAGCACAAGAGCACACAAGCCGATGTATTACATT
>NW_016943940.1:9678-10105 GCF_001483705.2 Eufriesea mexicana | reverse complement strand
GTCCGACTGCGTTTGGCGAATATTGAAATTATTTTATATTCTCGGATTGGAATGCGGGGGCGAAATATCTAATCCTCAGATACATGGTGGTCACGTGTGTGAATTGCGTAAGCGTGGGTCACGTGGTTCGGATTTTACAGCGTTCTAAAGTCTGAGTCAATTCGTTCGTACGGCGAGTACTTCTCGACGCCGCCCTGAGCTTGCAAGCTTAACTAGCAGAGCGAGATTTCGTCGTGTGAGAGCTTCCTGACGTGCCTAAAGGTCTGCATTGTCACAGAGAGCTTTCGAGCTTTCGCGACTTTTTGCCCCTTTTTAGACCAAATATTTCGGTCCGACTGCGTTCGGCGAATATTGACATTATTGTATATTCTCGGAATCGAATGCCGGTGCGATATATCAAATCCTGAGATGTATGGTGGTCACATGT
>NW_016943940.1:0-329 GCF_001483705.2 Eufriesea mexicana | reverse complement strand
ATGAGAGCTTAAGGACGTGCCTAAAGGTCTGCATTGTCACAGAGAGCTTTTGAGCTTTCGCGACTTTTTGCCCATTTTTAGACCAAATATTTCGGTCCGACTGCGTTCCGCGAATACTGACATTATTGTATATTCTCGGAATGGAATGCGGGTGCGATGTATCTAATCCCAAGGTGCCTGGGCGTCAGGTGTGTGAACTGCGTGGGCGTGGGTCACGTGGTTCAGATTTTTCAGCGTTTTAAAGTCTGAGTCAATTCGTTGGTACAGCGAGTACTTCTCGACGCCGCCCTGAGCTTGCAAGCTTAACTAGCAGAGCGAGACTTCGCCGC
>NW_016943939.1:0-658 GCF_001483705.2 Eufriesea mexicana | reverse complement strand
CTTGCCTCTGGGAATGCCAGCAATAGTTACCTCAGCACGTTATTTTGATTCAGGTTACTTTCGGTTAGCTTTGGTTAGTCTACGTTTCGTTAAGACAGCTTTAACTTTTGTGCAGGAAACTGCTTTTCGGTGAATTTCTGAGCTCCACTGTCCAGTAGTATGTCCTGCTTGGCTCTTGCGTGGACAGCAATAGATCTCTCGGCAGGTTAGTTTGAGTTAGTCCGTGTTCTGCTATGTTTCGTTGGTCTGGTTTAGGTTAGGGAAGCTTTGAGTTTTCTGATAAACACTGCGATTACATGGATTCCTGAGTCCTACGCTCCACTAATACGTTCTAAATGGTTCTGGGGAGGCCAGCAACAGTGGTCGCGGCACGCTATCTTGAGTTATATTACGTTTGGTTTTTCTGCGTTTGGTTAGGTTATGAGATTTGACTATAGCGCTGTAGTCTGCCATTAGGTGGATGTCTGCGCCCTACAGTGCTTCAGTATTTTCTGCTTGTCTCCGGGAAGGCCAGCAACAGTTGTCTCGGCAAGAAATTTTGAGTCACGTTACGTTAGGTTGGTTTGGGTTAGGCTAAGTTTTGTTGGAATAGCCTTAACTTCTGTCCACCAAACTGCTATTCGGTGCACTCCTGCGGCCTACTGTACTCTAGTATGTC
>NW_016943938.1:0-2837 GCF_001483705.2 Eufriesea mexicana | reverse complement strand
AGCACTGCAATGGCTATAGCACGCCTATACGAGCCTTCATACATATGTATGCGAGAAAGCTAGCTCACCACGATAAAGGCCGAAAAAGATCATAAAATTATATTTTCCAGCCAGATTCTATAGCACTACCATCGCTACAGCTCGCCAATGGAATTTTTACTCATTATTTATGCAGGAGAGTTAGCTCGCCACGAAACTAGACGAAAATGTGAATAAAATTGAATCTTGCAGCCTCATTCTATAGCATTGCAATGGCTATAGCACGCCTATAGGATCTTTCCATCTTACTTATGCAAGAAAGTCAGCTCAACAGGATATTATTCGTAAGTGTCAATAAAATTGTATTGTCCGGCCAGGTTCTATAGTATTGCAATGACTATAGCACGCCTATTGAATCTTCCCTAATGGTTTATGTAAGAAAGTAGCTCAGTACGATATTAGCCGAAAGTGTTAATAAAATTTTATTTTCCCGCAATATTCTATTGCATTGCAGTGGCTATCGCACGCCAATAGAATCTATCCTCCTTATTTATGCAACGAGGATATCACACCACGATATTAGCCGGAAATGTCAATAAAATGGAATTTTCCAGCCAGAACCTAAAACATTGCATGGCAATAACACACCAACAGAATTCCTCCTCCTTGTTTATGCAAGAAAGGTAGCTAACCACGATATTAGAAGAAAATGTTAATAAAATTGGATTTTCCAGCCACATTCTATTGCAATGCAATGGCAATAGCACGCCAATAGAATCCTTCCTCCTTATTTATGCAAGAAATCTGGCTCACCACGATATAAGTCGAAAATGTCAATAAAATTTAATTTCCCAGCCAGATTCTCTAGCATTACATGGCAATCGCACACCAATAGAATTCTTCCTCCTTGTTTATGCAAGGAGGTTAGCTCACCCCGATATTAGTCGAAAATGTTAATAAAATTATATTTTCCAGCCAGATACTATAGCACTGCAATGGCGATAGCACGCCAATTGAATTTTTCCTTCTTATTTATGCAAGAAAGATAGCTCGCCACGATATAGGAAGAAAATGTTAATAAAACTCTATTTTCCAGACAGATTCTATAGCATTGCAATGGCTATAGCACGCCAAAAGTATCTTGCTTCCTTATTTATGCAAAAAAGTTAGCTCTGCAAGATATTGGAAGATAATGTCAATAAAATTGAATCTTCCTGCCTGATTTAAACACTATTTTCCAGCCAGATTCTATAGCATTGCGATGGCTATAGCACGCCAATAGTATCTTGCTTCCTTCTTTATGCAAGGAAGATAGCTCACCAAGATATTAGAAGATAATGTCAATAAAATTGAATCATCCTGCCAGATTCTATAGCATTGCAATGTCTATATCAGGCCAATAGAATCTTTCCACATTACTTATGCAAGAAAGTCAGTTCAACAGGATATTATTCGTAAGTGTCAATAAAACTGTATTGTCCGGCCAGGTTCTATAGTATTGCAAGGGCTATAGCACGCCTATAGAATCTTTCCTCCTTATTTATGCAAGAAAGCAAGCTCACCACGGTATTAGCCGAAATCTCAATAAAATTAAACTTTCCAGCCAGATACTGTAGCACTGCAGTAACAATAGCACGCCAATAGAATTCTACCGCCTTGTTTTTGCAAGTTACCTCACCACGATATTAGTCGAAAATGTCATTAAAATTGAACTTCCTTCCAGATTCTATAGCATTGCAGTGGCTATAGCACGCCAATAGTACATTCCCTCCATATTTATGCAGGAAGGTCTGCTCACCACGATATTAGAAGAAAATGTTAATAAAATTTGATTTTCCAGCCGGATACTTTAGCATTGCAATGGCTATAGCATGTCAAAAGAATCTTTTCTCCTCATTTAGGCAAGAAAGTTATCTCACCCCGATATGAGTCGAAAATGTTAATAAAATTACATTTTCCAGACAGAAACTATAGCACTGCAATGGCGATAGCACGCCAATGGAATTTTTCCTTCTTATTTATGCAAGAAAGATAGCTCGCCACGATATAGGAAGAAAATGTTAATAAAACTCTATTTTCCAGACAGATTCTATAGCATTGCAATGGCTATAGCACGCCAAAAGTACCTTGCTTCCTTATTTATGCAAAAAAGTTAGCTCTGCAAGATATTGGAAGATAATGTCAATAAAATTGAATCTTCCTGCCTGATTCTATAGCATTGCAATGGCTACAGCACGCCAATAGAATCTTTCCTCCTTATTTATGCAGGAAGGTCAGCTCACCGCGATAATGGAAGAGAATGTTAATAAAATTGGATTTTCCAGCCAGATACTTCAGCAATGCAATGGCTATAGCATGCCAAAAGAATCTCTCTTCCTTATTTAGGCAAGAAAGTTAGCTTATCCCGGTAATAGTCGAAAATGTTAATAAAATTATATTTTCCAGTCAGATACTATACCACTGCAATGGCTATAGCACGCCAATGGAATTTTTCCTTCTTATGTATGCAGAAAGTTAGCTCGCCACGATACAGGAAGGAAATGTTAATAAAACACTATTTTCCAGCCAGATACTTCAGCAATGCAATGGCTATAGCATGCCAAAAGAATCTCTCTTCCTTATTTAGGCAAGAAAGCTAGCTTATCCCGGTAATAGTCGAAAATGTTAATAAAATTGCATTTTCCAGCCAGATTCTATAGCATTGCAATGTCTATATCAGGCCAATAGAATCTTTCCACATTACTTATGCAAGAAAGTCAGTTCAACAGGATATTATTCGTAAGTGTCAATAAAACTGTATTGTCCGGCCAGGTTCTATAGTATTGCAAGGGCTATAGCACGCCTATAGAATCTTTCCT
>NW_016943937.1:0-490 GCF_001483705.2 Eufriesea mexicana | reverse complement strand
ACTTGCCAGAGAATAGGTCTATTCAAAATCTATAACCTGCAATAGCTTGGTGAATAGATCGCTTATCGCCTTCAATCCGTATGGCAAGTACAGCCATCTAGTTGCCGGAGAATTGGTCTATTCGAAATCTATAACCTGTTATAGCATGGTGAATAGATCGCTTTTCGCCTTCAATCCAATGGCAAGTACAGCCTTCTACTTGCCAGAGAATTGGTTTACTCAAAACCTATAATCTGTTATAGCTTGGTGAATAGGTCGCCTAACGCCTTCAACCAATGGCAAGTACAGCCATCTAATTGCCAGAGATTAGGTCTAATCAAGATCTATAACCTCCTACAGCTTGGTGAATAGATCGCCTAACGCCTTCAATCCGATGCAAAGACAGCCATCTACATGCCAGAGAATAAGTCCATTCAAGATCTATAAGCTGTCACAGCTTGGCGATTAGGTTGCCTAACGCCTTCAATCTAATGGCAAGTACAGCCATCTA
>NW_016943936.1:0-242 GCF_001483705.2 Eufriesea mexicana | reverse complement strand
TGCTATAGCATCCAGCTGGAAAATTCAATTTTATTGATACTTCCGACTAATATTGTGGTGAGCTAACTTTCTTTCACAAATAAGGCGTAGGATTCAATTGGCATGCTATAGCCTTCGCAATGCTATAAAGTATGCATGGAAAATTCAATTTTATTGACATTTCCGGCTAATATTGTGGTGAGCTAATTTTCTTGCATAAATGAGGAGGAAAGATACTATTGACGTGGAATCGCCATTGCATT
>NW_016943935.1:0-867 GCF_001483705.2 Eufriesea mexicana | reverse complement strand
GGCGTGCTATATCCATTGCAATGCTATAGAATCAGGCTGGAAAATTCAATTTTATTGTCATTTGCGGCTAATATCGTGGTGAGGTAATCTTCTTGCATAGATAAGGAGGAAAAATTCAATTGGCGAGCTATAGCCATTGCAATGCTATAGAATCAGGCTGGAAAATTCACTTTTATTGGCATTTTCGTCTAATATCGTGGTGAGCTGACATTCTTCCATATTTAGGAGGAAAGACTCTATTGTCGTGCAATAGCCATTGCAACGCTATAAAATCTGGCTGGAAAATTCTAATTCAACTTTATTGACATTTTCGACTAATACCGTGGGTGAGCTAACTTTCGTGCATAAATAAGGAGGAAAGATTCTGTTGGCGTGCTATAGCCATTGCAATGCTATAGAATCAGGCTGCAAAATTCAATTTTAATTACATTTTCGTCGAATACTGTGGTGAGCTAGTTTTCTTGCATAAATAAGCAGGAAAGATTCTATTGGCGTGCTATAGTCAATGCAATGCCATAGAATCCGGATGGAAAATTCAATTTTATAGACATTTTCGACTAATATAGTGGTGAACTAGCTTTCTTGCATAAATGAGGAGGAAAGATCCTATTGGCGTGCTATAGCCATTGCAGAGATATAGAATCCGGCTGGAAAATTCAATTTTATTTACATTTTCGTCTAATATCGTTGCGAGCTAATTTCCTTGCATAAATAAGGAGGAAAGATTCAATTGGCGTGCTATAGCCATTGCAATGCTATAGAATCAGGCAGGGAAACTCAATTTTATTGACATTTTCGACTAAGATCGTGGTGAAGTTACTTTCTTGCATAAATAAGGAGGACAGATTCTATTGGCGTGCTACAGCC
>NW_016943934.1:0-617 GCF_001483705.2 Eufriesea mexicana | reverse complement strand
TGCAATGCTATAGAATCTTGCTGGAAAATTCAATTTCATTGACATTTTAGCCTAATATCGTGGAGAGCCAACTTCCTTGTATAAGTAGGGTGGGAAGATCATTTTACCCTGCTATAGCCATAGCAATGCTGCAGAATCGGGCTGGATAGTTCAATTTTATTCACATTTTCGACTAATAGCGTGGAGAGCAAGCTACCTTGCATAGGAATGGAGGAAAGATCCTTTTGTCCTTCTGTAGCCATTGTAATGCTGTAGAATCTGGCCGGAAAATTCAATTTTATTGACATTTTCGACCAATATCGTGGTGAGCCAACTTCCTTGCATAAATATGGAGGAAAGATCCTTTTGTCCTTCTGTAGCCATTGTAATGCTGTAGAATCTGGCCGGAAAATTCAATTTTATTGACATTTTCGACTAATATCGTGGTGAGCCATCTTCCTTGCATAAATATGGAGGAAAGATCCTTTTGTCCTGCTATAGCCACTGCAATGCTGCAGAATCGGGCTGGAATGTTCAATTTTATTCACATTCTCGACTAATATCCTGGAGAGCTAGCTTCCTATCATAAGAATGGTGGAAAGATCCTTTTGGCGAGCTATTGCCATTGCAATGCTGTA
>NW_016943933.1:0-5320 GCF_001483705.2 Eufriesea mexicana | reverse complement strand
GGATATTAGAGCACATTAGAGCGCAAAAATACAACGAGTAGCATTGTAGAGCGCAAAAGTCAATGTAGCCTATCCTAACGTAGCCAAACGTGGCATATACAGACGTACCCAAACTAAGCCTGGCGTAACGAGACCACTATAGCTGGACTCGCAGCGCCAAGCATAATATACGAGAGCGCAGCAGAGCGCAGAGATCCATCGCATTGCAGGGTATCGCACAAAAGTCGAAGCAATCGCATCGAAATATATACAATCGTATCGTAACCAAACGAAACATAGTCAAACCTAACGTGCCGCGACCACTATGGCTGGCATCCCCAGACTCGAGCAGATCATATTAGAGGTCAGCAGCACGCAGAAGTCCCTAGAATCCAGGTGTATAGCACCGAAGAAGTAGCTATACAATCATAACCCAATCTATCGTAGCACAACAAAGCGTAGCCCAAATAAATATAACGTGCCTAGAGCACTACTGCTGCGCTCCACAGAGCCTAGCAGAGCATACTCGAGCAGACTAGAGCGCAGAAGCCCACCTAATAGCAGGGCGTAGCACAAAATTCAAAGCTATCCTGTCCTAATACACCAAGCCTTAACATAACCAAACGTTGCATACCTCAAACTAACGTACCGCGACCGCTATTGCTGGCCTCCCCAGAGTCGAGCAGAACATACTAGAGGACAGTAGAGCGCAGAAATTAATAAAATCGCTGTGTACGGCACAAAAGTCATGTCTATCCAGACACAACCCTAGCTAACGGAACCAAGCCAAACGAAGCCCACCCCAACATACCCTGCCGCGGCCACATTTCGCGGCCACCCCAAGGCCAAGCAGAATATAACAGAGCCTATTCGAGCTCAGGTGTCCTATGAATAGCAGTGTATAGCACGGAGTGAGGGACAACCTGACAGAGCTGTACCTAACCGAACCTAACCAAACGTAACATTACTCAACCTAACGTGCCGAGACCACTACTGCTGGACTCCGTAAATCCACGTAGAAAATATTGGAACTCAGTAGGGCGCAGAAATACGCGCATAGCCGTGTACAGCGCAAAAGTCTAATCTATCCAACCCTAACCTCACCAAACGTAACAAAGCCGAACGTAGCATAACAAACACTAACATATCGAGACCACTATTGCTGTCCTCCACAGCGCCAAGCAGAATATACTACAGCACAAGTGAGCGCAGAAGTCCAAAGCATTGCAGTGCAAGACACAAAACTAAAACATACCGCAATCCAACCGGACCGTACCTAACCTAACTGAACGTATTGTAACCCAACAAAGCGTGGCGAGGGCAATATTGCTGGCCAGCCCGGAGCCAAGCAGGACATACTAGCCCACAGTAGAAAGCAGAAACCCACCCAATAGCTACGTATAGCAAAAACGTCAAGGCTACCTTGTCCTAACCTAACCAAACGTAGCATAACCGAACGTAACTTAACTCAAAGTATCGTGCCGAGGACACTATTGCTGGCATCCACAGAGACAAGCAGAATATACTAGAGGACCGTAGATCACTGGAATCCACCGAATAGCAGTGTATAGCACGAAAGTCAATGGTACCCTAACCAAGCATAGCAAAACATATACTAACCAAATATAACCTAACACAACCTAATGTGCCACGACCTCCATTGCTCCCTTCCAAGTTGCAAGTAGATTGTAGAAGGGCAATGTAGAGAGCATAAATTCTCCGAGCGGCAGTGTACAGCTCAAAAGTCAGAGATACACTGAGACGCCTTCCTAACCTAACCTAACGAAGCGTAACCTAACTCAAACTAACGTGCCGGGAACACCGCTACCGGCAACCCCAAAGCCAAGAAGAACATATTAGAGCAGGGTAGAGCGCAGAAATCCACCGTATAGCAGCGAATGTCACAAAAGTCTTAGCTATCCTCTCCTAGCACAGCCAAACTTGTTGTAAGCAAACGTCGCATAACTCAACCTAACGCGCCGGGACCACAATTGCTGGCCTACCCAGAGCCAAGTAGATAACATTAGAGCACAGTAGAGCGCAGAAGTCCGCCGATAGCAGTTTATAGCACAAAAGATTAAACTATTCTGACCTACACTCACGAAACGTAACCTAACCTAACGTAGTGTAACTCAGCACAACGTGCCGCGACCACTGCTTCCGGCCTCTCCTGAGCCGAGCAGAATGTAATAGGGCACAGTGGGTCACAGACGTCCTCCAAATAACAGGATATGGCACGAAAGTCAATGCAATCCGGATCATGCTTTACCGAACCTAACCTAACCGAACGTAACATAACCAATCGTAGCTTGCCACGACCACTATTGCTCGCCTCCCCAGAAACAGGCGGGGTATATCAGAGCAATGTAGAGCGCGGAGAGCCTCCTAATAGCAGTGTATGGCACAAAAGTCGAAGAAACAAGAACCAAACCTTCCTAACCTAACGCAACGAAGCTAACGAGCCGAGACAAATATTGAGGGCCGCCGCAGAGCCAAGCAGTACATATTAGTGCACAGAGGAGCGCAGACGTCCACCGACTATCAGCGTGTGACACAGAAGTCTAAGCTACTCCATCCTAACATAACCAAGCTTATCATAAACAAACGTAGCTATACTCAACCTCACGTGCCGAGACCACTACTGCTGGCTTCCCAAGAGTCAAGCAGAACACACTAGAGCACAGTGGCCTAAGCTGGCCTTACATAACCTACCCAAACATAGCGTAACTAAACTTGACGTGACGAGACCAATAGTACCGACCTCCCCGGAGTCATGCAAAGAATTTTAGAGCACATTAGAGTGCAGAAATCGACCGAAAAGCAGTGAATATTACAGCAGTCTGGGTAGTTTACCCAAACCTAGCCAAACGTAACACATCCAAACGTAGCCTAACTGTACCTAACATGACGGGACCACAATTGCTGGCCTCTAGAGAGACAAGCAGAATGTACTAGGGCACAGTAAAGCGCCGAAATCCACCGCAATGCCGTGAAGAACACAAGAGCCCTAGAAACCCTGACCTATGCTGACCTACTCTGACATAACCAAAGGCAGCGGAACCCAACATGACGTGCCTCGACCACTCTTACTGGCTACCGCAGAGACTAGCAGAGCATATTAGAGCACATTAGAGCGCAGAAAACATCCGAATAGCACGCTATAGCGCAAAAGTCGAAGTAGCCTATTCTGACCTACCCAAACGTAACATACACAGACGAAACATATCTCATCAATCATGACGAGGCAACTAGTGCTGGCATTCGCAGAGACAAGCAGAATGTACCGGAGCACATTATTGCGCAGAGATCCACCGCATAAAAGTCTATAACATAAAGGTCAAATATATCCAAACCATACCTGACCAAGCCTAACCTATCCAATCGTAGCCCATCTCGATATATCGTGCCGATACCTCCAATGCTGGCCGCCCCAGTACCATGCAGGGCATATCACAGCACGTTATAGCGCAGAAATACTACGAACAGCAGTGTGTACCACAAAAGTCAAAGTAGGGTATCCTAACCTATCCAGACTTAACTTATACAAAAGTAACCTAAGTAAACCTAACATGGCGAGACCACTATTGCTGACCTCCACAGAGAAAAGTAGAATGCAATACAGCAAAGTAGAGCGTAGGTATCCACAGCGTGGTAGTGAACAGCAAATGATTCGAAAGTATCCGAACCTAACCTGACATACCCTAACCTTACCAAACGTAGCATATCTCAACGTAACGAGCCACGACCAATACTTCCGGCGTACCCAGATCCAAGCAGAATACAGTAGAGAACAGTAGATCACAGGTATCCACCTGATAACAGCGGATAGCGCGAAAGCCAAAGCTACCCTAACTAAACACAGACTAATATGTCCTAACCAATCATAGGATTACTCAACCAAACGTGCCACTGCCACTAATGCTTGCCACCACATAGTCGAGCGGAGTATAGTAGAGCAGCGTAGTGGGCAGAAATCCGCCGAATTTCAGTGTATAGCACAAAAACCGAAGAAACCCTTATCGATACTTCCTAACCTAACATAACGAAACGTAACGTAACCCAATCTAACGTTGCCAGACGGCCATTGCTGGCCCCTCCAGAACCATGCACAAAATATTAGAAAACAGTAGAGCGCAGAAATGCGCTGACAGCATTGTACAGCACAGAAGGCGAAGATATCCTAACCTAACCTGATCTAACCTAACCTAACGGAACGTAGCATGACCTAACGTTATATGCCTCGACCATTGCTGCGGGCGTCCCCAAAGCCAAGAACAATATAGTAGAGCACGTTAGGTCGCAGGAGTCCAACATATAATAGCGTATAGTACGAAAGACAAAGCCATCCTATCCGAAATTTACCTAACATAACCAAACGAAACGTAACCTAACTCAAACTAACGTGCCGCGACCACAACTGCTCGCAGCGCCAGAGTCGACTGGAGTATAGTAAAGCAATGCAGAGCGCGGAAATGCATGGAATAGCAGTGTATAGCACAAAAGTCGAAGAAATCCTAACCAAGCCTTCGAATCCTGACATAAAGAAACGAAACATAACTGAACCTAACGAGCCGAGATCACTATTAATGAACACCCCAGAGAAAATCGGAACACATTAGAGCGCAGTAAAGTGCCGGAATCCACCGAATAGCAGTGAATAGCACAAACAACATAGTAGCCTCTCCTAACCTAGTCAAATGTAACATATCCATACGTAACCTAACTCAACCTAAAATGAAGAGACAACTACTGCTGACACCCTCAGGGACGTGTATAGCGTACTAGAGGACAGTAGTTCGCAGAAATCCTCCACATTGCAGTCAGTAGCACAAAAGTCGAAGATGCCCTTACCTTACCTGATCCAACCTAACCTAACCAAACTTAACGTAACACAGCAGAGCCTGCCGCGACCGATGCTGTTGGCATCCCCGGAGGCAAGCAGAATATATTCGAGCACTGTAGGTCACAGAAACCCTCGGAAGAGTACTGTAAAGTACAAAAGTCAAGGTAGCCTGATCTGACCTAGCCAAATGTAACATATCCAAACACACCTCACTCAGCCCAGCATGACGGTACCTCTATTGCTGAGCTCCAAAGATAAAATCAGAGTATATTACAGCACAGTAGTTCGCCGAAATCCACCGCATCGCAGTAAATAGGACAAAAGTCGGAAATATCCAAACATAATCTGAACTAGTCTAACCTAACCTAACGTAGCGTAACTCAAAATAACGTGCCGCGAAAATTTTACCTGGCCCGCAGGGCCAAGCAGAATGTACTAGGGCACAGTATATCACAGAAATCCACCGAATAGCTCTGTCCAGCACGAAATTCAAAGATA